>NC_056731.1:728091502-728391502 GCF_019279795.1 Protopterus annectens
TCGCTCACATACCTCATTTGCATATCTTGGAGCTGCAAATGAGGTATTGAGCATTTACGCCACTCCGTGTAAGAGACGTGTTAGCTGTCTCTTACACGGAGATTTGGGCTGTTGCTGAATCAGGAGGCTTACACGGAGGCTTACACTACTCTTGAACTCCGTGTAAGCCTTCCTGAATCTGGCCCATTGTCTATTTGCATAAAGCTGTATTGATGCTTGTGGGTTCAGTCCCCAGCAACACAAAACAACAAGGCTTTGAAGTTATCATGGGATATTTGTAAGCGTCATAGTATTGAAACTAAGAAAATTGTAACATGAATAATGAAAAGTTTAAAATAAACTTGTCTGTGCTATGATGAAAATTCTTTATATGTTAGTGGTTGTATTTGATGATTAATACATAAAAAATAAGAATGCAATGAAATCATTGTAAAATGTCTGTCCTATTAACCTCTTTATCCACTATTTGCTATACATTGTTAATCTGGCAACATTCCAGTCATTACAATAATGGTAACTTACAGTGACACAGCAAAACAAAAGTAGACAGTAATGTCAGTCTATGCAGTAAATACCAAGACTATGCAAAGGTGCAGACTTTGGTGTCAGAATGCCATCATCTGCATAGAAGTAGCAGTGCATCTTCATGTTTTTTGTTATGTGTAATGACAATTATTATGTTGGATGGTGGTTCAATTCTCACAAACCCACAAATGCATAATATGGATGAGTTAATGGTCTAAGCATCTTATTTCATGGTACTGACAGTAGTGTACTGGTAAATAACACAAGGCATTCAGATCTTATAGTAAATGTGTGTGCCTTTGCATGTGCTTATTACTTTCCATCACTGTAACATATGTTTTAAAAAACTACCGGAGAACACAATTTTCACTGCTTTGGTTATGTCTCTTACTCCACCCTATTTTTCTATATATATATATTTTTGTTACTATTATATGCAGCAGCACAAAGACCTGGGCTGACAACTCTAGCATGGCCTGTATAGGCGACAGTGTCCATGAACCGAGGCACCCAGCACATCTGAGTCACAGTGTGCCAATGTTGCCTCCCCTCCTTCTGCCCTACCTGCACCACCTGGTGCATTATTACCCTTTGGGAGCTGGGCCAGTGGAGGTGGTGATTTTGTCACCCACCAAGAGTTAGCAGAAATTGTGAAGAAGTAGGTTTTTCTGTTACTCATCCCATTACATGATGGTTGGCATAGAACAGGATTGCTGGTTATCAGTGAACAGAGGGTGATGCTCTCCTCCAGCAGCAAAACTGAAGAAAATTCCTAATGCATGCACTAAGACTTTGGCATCAGAAGTGCATCTGGGCTGAGGGGTCTACTTCACCCTGTCGAAGGCCAACAATATCGAAGCTGATATTGTTGGCAACAAAATGTCGAAAGCGAAAGTCATCACGTGTGTAAATAGAAATCTCCATAAGGGGAGATTTCTGTTTACTGAAATGTAGTGCAATCTCGGAGTTGGTATATTTAAGTAGCGGAGGGGTATGGGGGGGTGCAGGGGGGCTTGCCCCCCTGCATAGAGCAATTTGTGTTGTGTTTGGGTGGGTTTTTGTGTTGTGTTTGGGTGGGTTTTTGTGTGTGTGTGTGTGTGTGTGTTCGATGTTCGGGGGTTCGACATTTTCGTGTCGATTATTACGCTGTCGACAGTTTGAGTTTTCAACAGCGTAATATAGACGTGGACTGAGTGTCAATGTATGTCAGTAAGAAATTCTGATATAGTTAAGGTAAGGGACATTTATTCCGTTCTCTATAACTGCTTTCATGGTTCAATGTATAAGTAAATGGAGGAATCCATTCCAGCGCAATTGGTGCAGGATTCTAATCCACTGAAGTTGAGTTGCTGTTTCACATTTTTCTTTTCAGTCTGCAACTGTCTTCCATTCAGTTGTTAAATATATTACATTTGCAGGCAGCTATCAAGCAATAAAACAAAAATCCTTTGAATTTCTTTGTTACAAATCTGTAAATGGTGTACAATTGCCAGATATTTCTCAGTTATGACCCTATATAGACAGCCTTACTTGCAGTCCTGGATAATGCACTGATATGAAATGCACTGATATGAAATATATAACTCTAAAATGCATGAGTCATGTCTTACCTTGTCACACACCTTCATCCTGTTCAATCCCCATTTCCTCACTTTATTATATTCCTTTTGAACATCACATTCAACTATGAATCATCAGACATATGCATTATAAGCCCTTCTGTGGCTTCGCATGATACTGCATTCGTCTGGAGCATATCACTTACGAAAGCATGGTTTCCATTCCAACAATGTGTACCTTGTATCAGTCTTAGAAACATTGTTATTGCATTAATGTTTTAATGGCTATTACATGTGAGCTTATCCTCGATTCACAACAGAAAGTAATTTAAGTGTAAGTTATCATGAGTAATTTAACTATCACCTTCCATGGCTCATTAATACTCCAGCAGTGATGTTTAACTTGACATTAAGTTATCTGGAGGGCTGTGACTCCTGATTACTGGAGTCTGTTTAACATTGTTTATTAAAGCAATACCCCATGCCTGGGTGTGGATAATGCTGGATTTACCCATTGTTGGTGCGGTTTGGTCATGAGGGTGAAGCCCGAATGGCCAAACAAAGACAACCGTGGGTAAATCCAGCATTACCCACACCCAGAAATGGGTTATTGCTATTATAAAATGACATTATTTAAGAAAAAAAATGCTTACTTTTCTTAAATAATGGCATTGTATAATGCCTCCGTGCTGCCCTTCCTCAGCTGTCCGGTATTCTGCAAAAGTTCTGATGCACTGCACATGCGTATGCTTACGTAGTACATTAGAACTGTGTGTGGAAGCAACGAAGAAAGGAAGATTGCCATTGCTTTTTAAAAGGTGTCTCGCTATGTTAAAAGAGTTTAACATAGTGAGGCAGCTTTAAAAAAAGCAACGGAGATCTTTCTTTCTCTGTTACTTTTTTTTAAGATATCTCGCTATGTTAAACCCGTTTAACATAGCGAGATTACAGCAACGAAGCCGTTCTCTATTGCTATCTAAAACACACACACAAAAAAGACAAACTAATGGAAAAAGTACAGGCTACCGGACCTTTTTCCATTAGTATAAGTCTGATTTACAATGGCACGCTGACCAATCAGCATGCACGTTTTGGAATATTAATGGGGGGGGGGGGGTCATTGTATAATTCTCAATCTTCCACACTGCTCGAACACTCACTTTAAATATATGCCTAGTGATAGCTGTTCTCCACCTTCTTCTGTGTCTCAGTAACTGGTAAACAGTTAAAGAAAATATGAATTGGGCTGGCAGGGTTTCCAATCTGATTAGGTGTACATTGTAATCAGTGAGAATAACAGTGTGAATCATGCAGTGATGACTTCATGAACAAATGTAATGTAAAGTATATTACTTGATAACACTCAAAAACGAATGAGAAATACTTCCAAAAATATATAAATAAAAACTGCCGCACCCACTGCTCGAATACAGTAACTTTTAATACAAACAAATAAAAACTACAGACTTGGCACTTTTGCCCCTATCTAGGGCATCATCAGAGTAAAACCATATTGGCAGCACCAATCATTTGTACACCCTCCATAATCACATGATTAAAATGAATGAATAAATTAACCCTCAATATACTGTTCCTAAAACATATGCATCTAATGATAAAAAATACAACCAAGTTCCATGTTAATATACAGCCTAATCAAGACCAAAAACAAATACACTAAAAACAATGTTGGAACCTTCTGTATATAAAGTGTTTATAAAAACTGTGTATTTCCAAAGAACACATATATGTACACATTAAAAGTTTCTTAGTCACATATCTAGTACACCATGTTTTAAAACACTGTATCTACAAAAATAATATTTGTAAATTAATTGGTTAAACATATGAATTACACTTCTGCTGCTCTAAGTCTCAGAACACTAGCAATGGAACAACAGTTATTAATTCCAGCTTGTTGGTGGCATTTAATCTAAGCTGCCACATTGTATCTCTTAGTTCTAAAACAGTCTTACTATCACCTCCCCTGCCATCCATATTAACTTTATCAATAATAAAAAATACAAATCTTTTAAAATTTGTGCAAACCAAACTATGGGAAAATAAAGCATTAGATGTTTTCTTATTTTTATGTCCCTAATGTATTCAGCTATCCTGTCCCTCACTCTATGGATGCTTTTTCCAACATAAAAAGCAGGACAGCCTACACAAATTGCAACATAAACCAACATTCTAGTGTTTCAACAACATCATCCAGGATATTGAGCACTTCTATTGTTTCCTTCTATAGCTACATATGGGCCCTTGTTGATAAATTTATACTGTTTGCACATATTACACCTATACATATTTTATTTATATTTAGTAACTTCATTTTTTGGTGCTCAAGTAACCCTTTGATGTTATGCCCCCAGCGATATACACATTTACCCCTTGGTAAAAGCAGTTTTGGATAAGATCGGGGACGTGATACTTACCACAGAAATGAAAGGGGTTTTAGGGATCAAACCGAATGTGGTATTGTAATCACCTTGCAACAGATATTTGTGAAAGAAGGATATAATCCAGCTGATAATATTTTTGGGAACTGGTGAGGGGAGGAGGGAATACATGTATATATTGATAAAGTAATGAACTTGTGCTTTGGGAGATGGGAACTTACTATAGAAAATATATACACTGCACTGGACGTACATGGTGAAAAGAAAGGAATGTGGTGAAACAACTATGTCAGCTGGATAAGTGGAAGATTTGAATGGTTTTGAAGTTTGCGTTCATATATTGAAATATTTCTGCTGTGCATTGTGATCAGGATGTATGGTCTACAAAGGGTCAATGTCAATTGGTCAAAGGACCAAATTGTCGAAACCTATGGTTGAGACCATATGGTCAACAATTTGGTTCACTGAACTGTCTGTTCTGACTAAGATTGCAGTACAGTAGGAATAGGGGAATTTCCACTTTACCCCACTATAGTGCAATCTCAGAGTCGGTATAAATAATTAGTGTCAGGGGGGTGAGCATTATGTCAATTTATTTCAGTTTTTAAATTAACTGCATTCAACAATGTGTTTTTTTGATAAATTGACATAGATCCACTCTACACACATAGTGGGAGCCTCTGCTACTTTTTTTCTTCCTGCAATGTAGGGTTTGAACCCTGATGATATCTGTCTCATGACATACAATTGGAGCATGTACTTCAGAATTCGCCATAAATCCAAGCCACAGCCAAAAGAGAAATATACTGATCAATCATCTTGACTGAGTGTTCCACTTTTGTAGTGTGAGTCAATGCACTGCCCTAGAGTGAGGCGCTGGAGTAATGTGCCATTCAAACAAGTGAACCAGACTTAGCAAATGTATTTGGAGGAAGTACGTTGTGGGAACCAAAGCTTTGTAGAAGCTTTAATTAAGGAACTGGGCTGACAGAGTGGGCATACCTCTCAAATGTCTTTGATTTTGAAAATGCCCATGATTTTGCCTTATAGTTTTGTCCTGTCCCTTGTAAAATGTTTGGTTTTCTGGTAAATCACTGAGGATAAATCAGCCAGTACTGCCACACTTTACAGTTTCATACTTGTTACTGCTGAGAAAATGCATGTTGAAGCTCATTTGCTGTTCTATTAACTTTTTAAGTGGATTACAGTAATATTTAAAAAAAAAAAACTGTCCCTGATTTAGGACGTTTGTCCACCTCTGATGCTTGTCATTGCCCAGAATTCTTAAGCAAAGTAGTTAAGAGGTATGAGAGTGGAGTTTAGAAGGAAAAAGCTAATAGAAAGCATAGCTAGACATTCGGCTGTATGACAAGGACTTGAAATAATAGACAGAATGCTGTCAGGGAAAACTTTTTTTTTCTTTAAGCACATCAATATTTGTCAGACTTGTATTTGTTTGTATGTTATTTGTTCAGAATATATTATGATGTGAAGAGAAAAATAATTACTATAAGCTACAGCATGTCTAAAATGTCCTACCTTGTTTAACTGTGCAATTACTTTTAGGAAGCACATCTTAAATACTCCTACTTAGTGAAGCATGGTGATGTAATTTAGATGTGTTGTGTTCAACAGTACTTATAAATAACTGCCTGTTTTAAATTTCAGCTGTCCTATTTGTAATGCTTCACGTTTCTGAATGTATACTTTTTTAAATATATACTGGCACATTATATAGTCAGTAAAACGAGTATGGAAATAAAGTGAAAAAGAATAACACTAGGCAGGACATGCTATTAAGTGCAGCTTTTTCTGAGTGAAGCTTTACTTTTAAACACCTGTATTGAATTCTCCAAAACATTTTTCTGCATGTATTATCCCCACAATTTCCATTTTTCTAGATTATTTATTCCTACCATTTCTTAAAGATCACAGTTCCTATTCTTTTATCTGTGTTACAATATTTACTACTTCAAGAATAGGTGGTTTAGACTTTCCCCTGGATTCAAGAAGCCCCATACAAAAATAAGGTTATTATTGCGCAGAGTGGTTTGTGTCCATTTAGGATAGCAGCGTGTCTTGCATATGCATGAAGGCATGCCACTATCTAATCTAAATGGACACGAACCAGGAACGAGCGCAGGGGGCATGTGTCAGCAATGCCTGCAACTGAAACATGCTCCCTTCACTCTGAAAATGCCATACGGCACTTTCTGACACAGATGAGTGTCAAACCATATAATATTAGAGCCTGGCTCTAATATTATATAGTAAATGAGTCCACAGGCACTGAAATGTAAATAGCTAACATTTCAGTGTCCATAGACACTGAAAAAAAAATAAAAACCACAAACATCTACAAGGCAGCAGCCTTCAAGTGCACACCTCAAATGTATGCACTCTTGCCCTACATGCATGGAAGCAGTAGGGCAGGGGAAAAGGAATAAAGAATAAAAAATGTAATAATATTTTTTTTCTTGAAATAAATCCGAAGTTTAAGTGCCGCACAACTTGTCTGCATAGCATGCCACTATGCTTAGCCTGGCTGAAATTCTGAAAATGATAGACAAGTGTTACTGTGATAGAAAATGTCATCAAGCTGCTGTAGCATAGTGATACTGCCATGGTATAGCATGTAGAACATATTCAGTTCAAATCTCCTCTCTGGCAAATTATTTAATAAACTTTTAAGGAATGCGAATGATAGATGTCAATCATATGGCTCATGTATAGCACAGTAGGGGTGGGAATATGTAAAATATAAATGTAAAAAATAATTTATAAATTTAATGAAAAAAAAAGATTTAAGCAATGTTTTGCAAGTGTAAGCATTGCTTACCTGCTTTCAGCTCTGCTTAGCTGGTGTAAGCATTGCTATGCGGATTTGCGCAGAGCTAAGTATAGTGCAGCATATTGAAAACATAAAGTTCAAATGACAAAACCTAGAAATATCTGCACAATAAGGCAGTACCAGAACCACACATCACGTACTTAATAAAAAATAATAAAATTTATTGAGCACACTTTCGTCAAAAGACTTCTGCAGAATAACAGAATACTCAGTAAAATTCCATTTTAAAGCCACATTAAGCATGTCATAGGTTGAAAAAGCCACACAAAGCTTGGCATAATTTCCTCTTAACTTAATCACTTATAAAAACCTATCCGCCCTACATAGAAATCAAAACACCAAATGTTAATAAATACAATCTCACTAAAAAAAGTTGTATAAATAAATAAGCCATAAATTCATAAACAAATGATCACACATTCATGAATCTACCCCAAGTAAGCATTATTAAATAAAACACATTTATTGTAATCTTAGCAAGGAGCCAAGAGACAACCTGTCATTAAGCCCAGGTAAAGTACATGCATTTGTTCTAATCTGTCACTTGAGTTCCAAAAACTCCAAGTATAAACCTGAAGGTCCCCCTCTAGTGCCCAGATTCACATGGTCAATAGCCCCAAATTTAAAATAATGCATTGGAAACTTCTTGATGTGTTTATAGAGGGCATTGCCCTCATTATGATGTCTTATGTCATAATGTTGTCGGTAGATTCTTTGTTTAAGGGCTCTAATAGTTTTTCCTATATAGAAACTATTGCAGGAATCACAAACTGTGATATAAACCACACCTTTTGAATAACAATAATATTTTTTCTTGGGCAGAATGGTACCAAAGCCTCTCCTACTAATTTTGATTCCTCCATAATGTAAGAACACTGTGCACATCTACATCATTTTATATTGCCACTTGTATCCAAAATATCCATTTTCTTTCTCTCAACCAATACTTTTAAAGACATATCCCTCTTGCAAACAATTAGGGGTTATGTACCAACCTTACAAGACACTTCATTGTCAAAGTTAAAAATACACCATCATTTTTTGATAATTTGTTTTATGTCAAAGAAATTCAAGGTGTAGGTGAGAATCAGTGCCCTGCCAAATCTGTTATCATTACGGTGTTCATTTTCTACCTTTTCAGGGAGACCAGAAGAGAATAAAACTTTGTAAATACTTTGCTGTCGTTTTTCCAGTAGAGTAACCCCTTTTTCCCAACATGTCCTGAAGTGTCATGAAGCATTTATACATGATATACAATGGTAAATGTATGCTTAGAAGATAGGCACGTTGCACTTTATGTATTTATGTTAAGGTTTTTATGCCAGGTAGTTCTCATACATATGCACTGTTTAATATTCAGTGAAATGTTGAACTGATTTATATATGTTATATATTTATATAAGATAGGCATGATGCACTTTATGTGTTTATGATAAGTTGTTTACATATTTAATGTTTCGCCATATAGCCAGCTGGGAATGAATGTATGCACGATGCACTTTATTAGTTTGAATATACGCATATATGGTTGTATGCATATTCTTTGCAAACATACACATAATATATATGCTATATTGGATTACTATATATACAGGGTTATAGATACATTATACTTTAGTATCTATATATGAAGCACTTTATATGTTTATGGTAAGTTGTTTACATATTTAATGATTTGCTGTATAGTCAGCTGGGAATGAATGTATGCACTTGCACTTTATTAGTTTGAATATACGCATGTATGACTGTATGCATATATTTTTTACAGGCATATACATGATTCATATGCTATATTGGATTGCTACACATGCAGGGTTATAGATAGACTATACTCTAGTATCTATATATATTTATTTAGGTTTTATATATATATACATATTTATATTCGTTGTTTACTGATATCTTACCATTATGAGGTAGCCAATGAGTTATATAATATTAACAACTGTTAGATATAAAGGAAGGCAACTGGAGATGTATTTATCTTTAGGTACATAGCTAGACAATGTTAGGTGTATATTTTTATATGTATATGTTTTTGTTCATTATTTCTTTTTATTATTTTTTATTTCTCTTTTCTCTGGTTTACACTATATATTAAGTGGATCACAACATATTAAACTGAATATAGTGGTTTTGTAACTTTAAGAATTAGCCATGCTGTTTAAGAGAGACGGCTGTTCTTAATTAGTAATATAATTGTATTAATTAGATGAATGTTCACACTATAAAAACTGAAGCTGCTACATTGTATATTGAAATCTGATGAAGCGTATCTTGGATACGTGAAAGCGCTCATTTCACAGTTTATGTTTCATGGAATAAAGAAGGAGTTATTTTATCCAGGACTGAGTTTTTGCCTTTGTGGAAATAGAACTGAAGTAGTCGTTGTGCTTGGTTCACTTGTGTTTTTTATCTGATGTCCTGAAGTGTGTTACATTCAGTCAAAAAATCTATTTCCTCAGAAATCATCTTTAATAGTCTAACATATTGCCCTTTAACAAGGGACTTCTTCTGTTGAAATGGATACCAACTCTGAAAATGTAACAAGGAATTGGAATATGTGGGCTTCCTGTATAAATGGGATGTAAAAATCTTCCTATCATGGTCCTTCTTAATGGTGATAACTGAATAATTTACCTGGTGAACATCCTTAATCATGGTAAATTTCAAAAAATGTATAGTACCGTTAATATGTGTGAAAAATCTATCCAAATCTATATCACTACCTGTCCAAATGAGAACCAAATCATCTAAATAATGACCATACAGTGTCCACATATTTTTAAATTCTGAGTCTAGTATATATAGGTCTTCCCAATGAGCAAAGACTATGTTGGCAAACACCTGGGCACAGCATGCACCCATAGCCACACCTTGGGTCTGTTTGAAAATCTGGCCTTCAAAGGTAATGTAGTTGTTGTCAAGAACTAATTTCATACAAGTATGGAGTGTTAAGATAGTATTGTGATCCATACTGGTATTACAACAGAGGTAATCATAGAACCACTCAACCCTGATTTTATATGGAATTACAGAAAAGAGGTCACAAATATCAACTGTGACCATAATCAAGTTATCAGAATACATTTCAGGCTTGATCTTTTGCAAAAATTCCCAAGAATCTTTTATCACCCATTGCCTATCATCTAATACATACTTGACCTTAATGTCAATGTATTTTGCTAAGCAAAAAGTCTTTGATGCCTTGGGATTGACAATTGGGTGCAAAGGAGGGTCCAATATAGATTTGTGGACCTTCGGAATTCCGAAAACAGTTGGAATTTTGGGAAGCTTGAAATTCAAAAAGTCAAAAAGGTCAAAGCTAATTTGCCCATTCAAGAGTAATTCTTCTAAGGTCAAGTCTATGTTCCTATAAGCTAAATTTAACTCATTCTTTGACACTTCAGTATAGGTAGAGCTGAAAAGCATATTGAAAATGTTTCCATTATATACTTCCTTGTCCATTACCACCAGACTCCCTCCCTTGTCCGGTTTCATGAGTCTTATATCACCCCTGTCTAAAACATCCTTTAACTGAAGTATTTCTAACTCGGACAAATTCATGAGTGTCAACTGTTTACACTTTGTCAAAGTTTCCCTAATTTCAAACTCACAAAGAGATTCAAAATTCTGCACTATTGGGTGAACTGGGGGCATGAACAAACTAGGTCTAGATAACTTTCATGAATTCAGGGTCATATTATCACCAGGAAAATGCATAGCAAGGTTCAATTTCATACAAAACATTTTCAACTGCAGAATAGGGTCAACTAAGTTAGCTTTCCTTGCAGGCACAAAGTTGAAACCTTTGGAAAACAATTCAGCCCATTCAGGCCCAACATTAATGTGGCTATATTTATAAACAATAAAATCACCACAAAGATTTTTATCAATAGTTACACCATCATTGTCAATGTTTTCAAAATTTACAAAGCCTAGTTCTAATAAACGGTTCCTCTCCCCCTCCATTGATTCTGCCGAGGTTGGAACCCAGACCACCAGTTCTTCTGGCATTGATTGTTCTGGTTCCACAACCTCTCTAATCATCTCAATAGAGCAGGGTATAAAGGGACTTCACCGATGTTGTTGTTGCCAACTTCACAATCAATTTCATCACACAAGTCACTGTTAAAATTACCATTCAAATATGCAGCTTGCTGCCCCAAAGGGGGGCCAAGGTAGGCCCTATTGGCCTCATAGTCTCATTTGTCTCTTAGCAATTTCTTTTCTTTCCTTAATTTCAGTTTTTCTAAGTCAGCATCCACAAGTCTAAAGATGTTAAAAAACTCGTTTTGACTTGAATCAAATAATAAATCACTTTTTATGCTGGCTTCAAGTCTGTTTACATCCCTCAACAACATAGCCATTTTCTTGTTGTTGTCAGCCATTAATAATTGCAATAATTCCCAACACTGCCTATTAAAAACTTTTAACAGTTCTTTACGCAGTTGCGAATCTTTAACTAACCTGGTCAGAAATTTCCAGGACCGGAGGCCTTTAGTAATATGTTCTCTATTTAAACATACCTGGAAATAGATGTTTTCAAGCTGCATCCATTCTAGAAAGATTTAAGTTTTTCCCCAAAGCTTCCCGACTCAAGAGTAGCAGCCAAATCCAAGTTAGAAATGTTAAATTCAGTCCTGAGTCATTGATCCAAGGTAACAGGTGTACTAGTTTGCTAGCTTCCCCTCTGTTCACTCCACATCCAGACAAGTCAGGTTGATGGTTACTCACATTCCCATTGGTCAAGTAATCCACCTTAGGAGGTTTGTTGCCTTGACACTGACTTCTCTGGGCAGGCGTAACCCCAGAGAACCAAAAAGACTGAGAATTAGACTGTTGAATGTCAGCTAGTGAATTTGACTTGCTATTCAGCTTGATCATTAGAACATCAATCTTGCTGGTAAACTCTGCCACAGTATTAGAAAGTGTTGCCACTGTTTGAAGTAATAAAGACATACCAGTGCTCGTGATGGCAGACATCTGTACCTCTCCTTCCATGCAACAATAAAAACAATGAAAACACAAAGGCCAAATGACAAAAACTAGAAATATTTGCAAAGAAAGGCAGTAACAGAACCACACATCACGTACTTAATAAAAAATAATAAAATTTATTGAGCGCACTTTCGTCAAAAGACTTCTTCAGAATAACAGAATACTCAGTAAAATTCCATTTTAAAGGCACATAAAGCATGTCATAGGTTGAAAAAGTCACACAAAGCTTGACATCTTTTCCTCTTAACATAATCACTTATAAAAACCTATCCACCCTACACAGAAGTCAAAATACCAAATGTTAATAAATACAATAAATGCCTAAGTCAGGCTGCCAGTGTTACAATGGAGTGTTCCCAGCTGCTGTGCAATACAGATATCAGTAGCAAACAAGGTACAATATGCAGGAGAGGTATGAGTGTGTCTGAGTGAACCTACCAAGAAAGTGCCATATCCGGGCTACTGTAACAGTTACAAATGAAAAGCACTCACATGTGCAGATCATGCAGGAATAGTAATTGTGGATATCTGAGTTGTACACAGATATGTATGCCAAAACTAATAAAGGTGATCCCAAACACTGATGTGTGTCATCTCACTTGTACCTGATAAATAGAAATGTGTATGTCCTGCAGAATGCATTTACTGAGGTGAACTGATTTAGCACTGCGTGTCTGCATACTTTAGAATGGGTATGTCAAATAACTGGAAAAAAGCAACAGTATATATTCTCATCAGAATGTGTTTACTTATTTGTCTGCCAGCATTGTCCTGTGTTAACCTTTCAATTTCAGTCATATGTAGCTGTGAATGTACTGAGAAATGTAGAAGGCTAACAGGTGCAAACCTAAAACCTACACTGTGTACTCAGGAATCTAAATTGCAATATGTAGTTGTAAAACAGTCAAATGTGCACTCCAGCTAATGTGCACATGTTTCACAGTGACACCAATGTCTGTTGCGTATGCATAATTTGTACACAAAATGGGAAACAAATAATGCAACATGTCATAATAAAAGTACTGTGCACAAAAATATGTACTAGATAGAAATGTCACAAGCAACATACAACACTTTTGAATCTGAAATATGTGTAGAAACAGCAATGTAATGTGCACACAGTTCATCTGCACAGGCCCACAGGTAAAGAAATTGGTATAGAAACAGGTCTGATGTGTATAACTAACACAATGGTACAATTGCTCTGTTGATATCTATAGCTGTTGGAGTGCTGTAGCAGCCCTATGGCCCAGGTAGAGCGTAAGTGTGGTCAGAATGTAGAGTAGTGAATAGCAGTGCACTGACAAATATACTTAATAGCAGTTGTCAATTGAATCTGTTCCCTACCCCCACCACTCAAATGATCCAACCATCACACTGAAACCAACATGGGTATGTTTCTAAACAAGCCTCTACTGTTGGGACTGTTGTTCCATTTGGTTTATCATTGTTTAAACTGTGTGCATACTAATATTCCCTATTGAATAATCATCTTATTGCCAGCCTGACATGCCACTAACTGGCATGCTGTTGCAACGCTGAATGTCATTCCGTATATGCATGGGTTCTGTTTAATATGTTACTGTTATAATTGCACTGTTTTGGGTAAATAGGAATATCCATGCATGTTATTTTGACTAATTTTGTAATGTGTTGTGCCTGACTAACCAATATTCATTGTTAATTTCCACACCATAGCACATATGGGAAGGCAGATCCCAGCAGAATCACCTCTCCCACCCCACCTGGTTGAGACACCAGGTCACAGCACATCAGGGACCCAACCCAGACCTCCCTCATCTGCTGGTCCTGCACCACCCTTGGGTAGAGCCACTGCAGGGGACGGGGCTTGCCCTCCCCACGCATGTGGGCGTGGTGAGTATTTTGTCACCTGGGATGAGGTCTGTGGCATGGTGTGCAGTGTCCTCCAGCTGTAGCTGGACAACTAACTGCACCAGGTGGAGGGCAGGCTGTCACAGCTAGAGGCGCAGGTGACCCCTTGAGCCCAGCCCCCAGCACAGCCACCTTCAGGGCTGTGAAGGAGTAGTGGTGAATGCCATCATATGGGGAAATCAGTGCCACTACTACCATCTGGAGAGCTTATGAGCCTCAGATTCCCAACCACCCTCCCCATCAAGCTGTTTACCCTCCATGTGTCATAAACCGCCACTGTCTGTTGTCTTGTCTGTCTTATCTGTCTGCAAATGCAACCTCTCCTACCAAACC
This sequence comes from Protopterus annectens, assembly GCF_019279795.1. Lineage (NCBI taxonomy): Eukaryota > Metazoa > Chordata > Ceratodontiformes > Protopteridae > Protopterus > Protopterus annectens. The sequence continues at coordinate 728,106,067 of NC_056731.1, forward strand.
TCCCTCACCACACTTACCAATAATCCGTCCTTAACATCCCACTCTCACCTTAAAAAAAAAAGGGGGCATCTGTCCCACATAAATAGCACATCCCATACATAGCTCTGCATTTCACCCAGAGACATGTACCCAGCACACAATCTAACCCTACCAATCATCCATATTGTATGATGCCCACACACCTCCCTGTAGGGTGTGAGGCTCCAAATTCTAAATTGTTCACATTGAAAGCAGCTGTTGATGCCAAAGAAATTCAGAGCTATGGTCCTTTCCTACACCCATCCTGTAAATCTCTACTTGTTTCTCCTCTTGTTTGTCGCCCTGCTTGGCCCAGTTTCATCACTTTCCCATTTCCCTTTTTTTATTTTCCTAATTTAAAATCAGCATGGTTTTAAGCAGCCGTAAGCATCACTTAGCTCCACACAAACCCACTCACAACTGCTTTAAAATACCTTAATCACTCTGTCTCCAAGATCCCCTGTTCTGCCCCCCCCCCAACAAAGCCCTTGCAAGTTCCAAACCCAGAACCCCGCACACTGTAGCCAAAGTGATTCACCACTAAGCCATGTCAGATGTAAACAAATTTGATGTTTTCTCAAACATATCATCCAGCACAGTCATTCAACAGTAGGATAAATGTCTTTATATATATGTAGATGTCTATATATATATATATATATATATATATATATATATATATATATATATATATATATATATATATATATATATGTGTGTGTACATTATAGATTATGTATATATATATATATATATATATATATATATATATATATATATATATATATATATATATATATATATATATGTATGTGTGTGTGTGTAAAAAAAAAATATATATATATATATATATATATATATATATATATATATATGTGTGTGAAAAACAACCAAATGCCCAACAGTATATGCAAAACCAAATAATGAAATTAAACTACAGATTCTTACACTACTTGACTTTGGATTACTTCGACACTCTCTATGAGAATTTTGAACTGTTGAATTGTTCTGACTCTTTGCTACTGCTTTCATTATTTGGTTTTGCATATATATATATATATATATATATATATATATATATATATATATATATATATATATATAAACACAACAAATATATGACTAAAATCACACTTAATGGGGCTGAGGGGGCCCAAATTAACTGCCTCTTGTAATTATTGATATCATCCCCTCCTCCACAGCTGAACAGATCTGACTTTCAACACAGTAAGGAACACTTGCAAGTCTCATACCCAGAACCCTACATAACATAGCCATGACAAGTTAACAGTAATCCATCTCAGCTGTACGATGTCAGGATGATATCAATAACATATCATGCAGAACAGTCTGTCTACCATAGGGAATGTACAGTATGGAAGCAGTAAACATTCCAATGATACATACATACACACACACACACACACACACACACACACACACACACACACACACACACACACACACACACACTCACATATATACCTATATATTTATATATATATATATATATATATATATATATGCACACACACACCTATATATAGAATATATGTATATACACATGCATACACACACACACACACACACACACACATATATATATATATATATATATATATATATATATATATATATATTACTACGTATAGATATGCATAAGAAGATGCATATTTAGAAGGTGTGCAACATATTGAACAGCCAGTGTTCCTATAGTTACCACCTTTTAAAATGGCCACTGTTTGATTCTTTCATACAAAAGACAATTATTGCATGAAACATATACCCACAGAGAAGTCAAAGTATATGACACCACAGACAGGTTTGCATACATAGAAATGTTTATTTTTGTACTATTTCAGTTGTATATGCCATTCCATATAGCAGGTAGGTGTTTGAAATGCATAATAACTGAGTAAAACATTTAATACAGTAATCTGAAACCATAACATATGTTGTTGTCCAGGCCAAGGCCTTCAAGTAGTACAACAGTAAAGAAACACTGGCCTGGAAGATAAGAATTAATCAACACTTATTAATTACAGATGTAGTTCAGCAGCCTCCAATTACACTCTATACTCAACCCCTAGTGAGAAAAGAATTAAGTTGTCACAATGAAAATGTATCTGTTACACAAAAATGCTTAACTTAAAACATCACTATCACATTGACAAATAGAACTGTCTGTAAGACAGTAAGAACTAGCCCACCACTGTTCCCATAGTGAAATGTATGAAAATGTACAGCCATATACCTTAATGTGTCTTACTACTGATATCCCTCACATGTTGTAACAGCCTAGATTATTAATGGTGCATACCTGTCCCTCATAGAATGACTTACAAGGGCATATAACAGTGTTACATACACTGACTTCTGGACTGTACAAGGTCACAGTCGTTTTGCCCAGCTGTAGCCCACATATATATGGCCCCTACCCCACAATATGTGTGGGAGTCCACAACATCACTAGAATGATGGCAGGAATGCCAGCACTACATAATGATAGGCCACTACTTAATGACCTCTTACTGCATGACATATGGACAAAGCCTGGTATATAGGTGGAGGACAGAGGCTGGAACACAGGGCCATATTTGCAATATTGCTGTTATACACTGTGAAACTTACTGGGGTTACAGGATTGGTTGCAACATACCCTTACTCAGGAATATGAAGTCAGAAACACAAATGTATGTAGCCATGTACTGATAGCACTCAACAGACAGAATACTGCTGATATATCAGAGGCAAGACTTGGGTGGTGAACAGATAAAACATAACAGCCAATCCTCTGGCCATCATGTGGATAGGCCCACAGTTGAGAGCTATGCAGACAGACTGCATTCCATGCTAAACTAGCATGTACACACAAACCCTGTAAAACTAGTGGTATACAATGCATATAACAACAATACTCAGACTGTCCATAGGTCTGGAACCTTATACAAATATGTAGTTGGCCTGTATCTGCAAGTCTTGTTGTAAAAGGTATTGATACCTGTTGTCTGTAACACTGCTGCCCACACACAGGAAGGATGTCCTCCATACAGGACAGATAAAGGGACAACGCCCACATGATGTAGTAATTTATAGTAGTGGGTTGCCGTGACAGTAGCAATTGGAAGTACTACACAGCTGGCTGCATGCAATTTACAAGTGGTGAACACTGATTGGTGCAGAGGCCATCACCTGAGGCCATCACCTGATCATGAGCATCAGCTATAAAATCCATGCTGCAACCTATTCAAAGCAGCTCAATCCCTGTAGTGGAGAGAGAGAGAGAGAGAGAGAAATAAAGAAAGAAAGAAAGAAAAGAGGAAAAAAAAATTACAAAACAACTAAAACTACAAACCAAACCTATATAACACAGGGGAAACATAAAAGTGCACATAGAAGAGAGGACAATACTTCAACAGGTATGTGAAACATATATGCATGTAACTGAATGTAGTACTTGGTCTGTAATAATGGGATAGATGATGTGGAAAGATTTTTATGTACCATCAAGAGTTGTTGTATTGATGTCCTGCTGAACAGCTGCTGTGGAAATAGTGCCTGACCCTGTGGGCAGTGGGCCATAACTGTCAACTGTGCAGATCAGCACTGAATGACAAGATGTAAGCCATCATAGTGTGTGTGGAAGACAGACAAGACAGCATAAAGGAGCAGTATATGACACATGTGGTGGGTAAACATCTTGGATAGGGAGTGGTGTTTGGAATGTGGAAGCCCATGAACCCCCAAATGGAAACATTGGAACCAAGGTTCCTATCCATGGGCAGTCACAATTGCACCTTCATGGCCCTAAAGGTGCCTGCACTGAGGGCTGAGCAGGAGGAGTATCTGGACCCTGTAATTGTGTACCGAGGGCCTCAAGGTGATGTAGCACATCCCCCTAGTCCCTGTGGAGCTCCCTATGCACCAGACATTGGACCTGACTTCAGGTAACAGGGTCTAGTCTGTGTGTGCTCCCAGGAGTGGGAATGAACACCATCCCATGAGGTGGTTCCATCTGAAGCTAGTGCAGGACCAGCAGATGCAGAGGTCCCGGTGTGGGTCTCAGATGTGCTGTCACCTGGTAACATGGCCAGATGAGGTGGGAGAGGTGGTTCTACTGGGGACAGGCTTCCCAAACATACTATTGTGTCACAGTTATAGAACTTATGTGGGTAGTAATAGTGCACACATATGTCTAACAGCATGCATAGATATCCCCATTAACATAAAACAGCAGATTTGGAGCAGTCAAATAGCCAACAAAACACATGCATATATGGAACCATAGTGGCCCTTACAGTGGCATGCATGTGACATTGTTCACAACAGGCCACCAATGATAGTGTTTCAACATGGAACATGACTAGAAACACATTGCACAATTTGTTGTACAATGCGATATATGTCCCAACAGTAGATTTGCTGTAAACTTACCTGTTTAGTTGTTTGTTCAGATTATTGTTGCAGATATGGTGGGGGGGCAGAGATGTGAATTAACAACTATTATATTCTTGCAGTATGATGTCCTCAGACTTTTTTCCTCTTTATGTCTTTCAGGCACCATGTCATGAGAATGCTTGGCTGTCTATTCTCCCCAGGAGAATGAGGTTATTATACACCACCTGCTGTAGCACTACCACACCCTGTTTGGCCGTAAAGCCCATGATCTGTAGGCTCGTCTACAGGGTAAATGATGTTAGCCTGCATAACGGCAGTTATGAGCAGGTCTGAAATCATTGCACTGACTTACTCTGCCATGCCTGTCAACATGCTACTGCAATTGGTGGGACCAGCTAGCCACAGGATGGGGGGGCATGCCATCCAGCTTTCCCTGAAAGATGCTTAGGAGCTCCTCGCCAGCCTCTGGGCTCTTGCCCGCCTGCAAAGACAAGACCCTGCAGATAGCATTGTGGAGGTGGGTGCTACCCACACAATGGACAAGGAGAGTGCAGGTAAGGCCCCAGGGCACATCAGTAGACCACTGTTGCTTATTCATCTGGACCTGTAGAGTTTAATCATAGATATGCGAGATAAAATATATATAGTCTGTTGCTGCGTTGTAGTAATAAACAGATATACATAATCTGTAGTATTATGGGTTTGTACTGTTGATGTACTGTAATTATGCTCCCACCCTGTACCAATGACACAGGTGTGGCTACTGACATCACATCTCTCACACAACTATGTAGGTCCCTCTGGTATACCTCTGGGGCAGCAGCCTGTAGCTGGTGAGTAAGGTGCTGTTTGTTCAGGTTTGCCAATACACTGGCCATTTTATGTCCATGGTATTTGCCATGCATACATTTAACACACATACCCAGAATGCATGCTGTACATCTTCACTTATTGTTGCTGTTAACTGCACTGCATCACAGTGGTCAACATGGTAACATATATGAAGGGTATGTAAGAGTCCTGCAATATAACTAACAACCTGTTATTGCAAGATGTGTGCACAGAGATGAACATAATGATGGGACAAATGGCCTACAGTAGGAACATGTCTGAAACATCATCCTTATACAGTGCTACAACAGCGTATATACCATTATTACAATGGCAACTGTTACAGATCTACACAATGGCATATCACAATACCGCATTCCACAACCCTTACAACCTGTAATGTGGTCCAGACGTGAGCAATGAATGTGTAATATGGAATCCTATGTTAGGACAGTAAATATGGGGAATACATACCTTAACAAACACTGGAAGCATATGTGTGCATACACTCCAAATAACATATCGTGGAAGCAGCTTTTGAGGTACTGACAGCATTCACTCTTCATGAGTATGCACCTTCCAGCAAGTACAGGTCCTCAATGTCACACCAAGTGATGGTTTGCTGTCCAAGACCTTTGTCCATCAAATGTGCCCACTCACCTGCAACAGAGGCAGCCATGGCTTGCACACATCTTACAAGCCATGGAATGGATCCCATACCCAACAGGTAGCAGACAGAAGTTGGACATGTAGCCTTACCTCACCTTTGCATATACTATAACAAACAGTGCAAACAGTCATGCATGTGGTGAAGATGTATGGGACAATATTAATGTAAAAAATAAACAGATAGCCATCCAAGACAGATGATGACACATGTTGCAAACTAGTCATGTAGGCTGCCTAGTAACATGCCGCAATACTGAGGGATTTGCAGGAATGTCTAGCAAGTACTGGCTGTGCAGTATCTGTGTCAACAATCACCCGGACTCTGCATAAGTGTAGCCCATGGGTTAGGGTAATCAGATGGGACAGTTGTTCCACAGGAAACATTAGCCAGGGCTCTCTACAGGTAGCATATGCATAACATCAAAAGTCCCCCAAAGGCATGTGTTGCAATGTGTAATAGTGTACCAAGACCAAGTTGGATACCTACAGACAGTATCAATTAAGATACATGTGCTGCACAAGCAAACCCTCACCCCACCTCAGGCCCACCATCCCCATCTGTACCTTGCTGGTGCCAGTGTACACCTGTATGTTTGCCATTCATTAGCAGGGACTAGGCTGGTACACATGGTGTTCTGAATTTTGGACACTGCAAAATGACACTCATGTGTAGCCCATAGTTGTCAACCATCTGCAAAAAAGCTGAGGATGGGGAGGGGTGTCATCCTGAAACACAACTATGAACTGAAGCAGACATCCAAAGCTTGGTAGGAATGGCTGTATCTGCAGAGAGTCAAGGTCATGAATTATGGCAGACATAACCTTGACTCAACAGCAATAATGAAGGCACTGTGTGACCTCCAAGGGCTGTGTACATGAGTTGACCTTGCAATCTTGCAGAGTTGGGGGACATTTGTAGGGCATTGTGACCAAATACTGGCAAATGCAGATGGCACATGCTAGTATACCCCTTCCAGGAACAGTGACTGCTGTAGTACACTTAACAGTTGGTGCAACAAACTATCATGTTAAGCGTGTTCACACTTATGCACCCACAAATTGTAAGCATCTCAATCAGCATCTGCCCAACTAACACATTTGTTTGATACTGCATTTGATTGTACAGGTCATATGTCACATATCAGGTTCATGTAATGTTAACATATGCAGTATTGGGGTCTATATCACGTAAACAAAATTCTGTAAGTTCGAAAACCATATGTTCAAACCTAAATGTTTGAACTTACAGAATTTTGAATACATAAAAAAAAAAACAACAGAAAAGAAAATAAAGGGTTGTAAGTAGGGGGGCAAGCCCACCTGCACCCCCCCCCACACCCGCCGCTCTTTAAATATACTTGCTCTGAGACTGCACTACAATGCGGTAAAGGGAATCTTCCCTTAATTGCACTGTAGAGTGGTCTCGGAGTTGGTATAGTTAAAGAGCAGGGCGTAGGGGGTGCAGGGGGGCTTGCCCCCCTGCTTACAGCTGTCAGGACATTGTTCCTGTTTTTTATTTTTTATTTTTTTTTTAGTTCGAAGTATAACAACTTCGAACATATGGTCTCGACCATATTACGTTTGAAGTTGAAATACTTCAACTATGTGATATAGACCTGCAGTATTGTGGGCCCATGGCATATCGGGGAAGAGGGTGCCATGTCAATAAGGGTGTGTACACTCCTCATAGCCACAGTAAGGTTTGAAGGTTGTTAGTGTAATTGTATTTTATTGGCCATACATGCACCACTGATGATGAGATCTGCAAATCAGACATCAGACATTCACTAATGACATCTGTCCACATATCATCCCAGGTATGTGTCAGACAAACACATAGGGGCTGTTAGCAGCAAAGCAAACATAACTGACACACATGTACACATTCAGCAATGGCATGTACACCTGTGAGGTATGGTGCACAGTACAAACCAGGGTACTTGAACAGGTGCACAGCAATACTGTGTACATGGGTGCAGTGTGTTCCAGGGGAAGGGGCATCACCTACTAACACAACGCATGCATCACAGAGATGTATAATGTTGGTAACAGGAATTGACTATAGCTGCAGTACATGCTTTTGAGTGCCATATGTCATGCATGTTGACAGATGGGTAATGAGAGGTCTGCATATAATATCTTTGTGCAACCTCACGTGTAAGTGTGTGTGTGTGTGTGTGTGTGTGTGTGTGTGTGTGTGTGTGTGTGTGTGTGTGTGTGTGCATGTGTGTGCGTGTGTGTGTGTGTGTACAGTTAAGCAATGATGTACAGGTCTTCGCACTTCTTGTTTTCCCCTCTCAGGTGGCGAGGTGGGTCAGAATACCTCCTGCAGGCAAACTGATGTTAGTGTCCATACTGACACTGACAATGATAATTGGTGTGTTGAGGCACAGGCAGGGTTGTCAGGGGCTGAAGCTGCACCATTGTTTGACATCCCACTGTTATCCACCCCATTCCTGCACAAAGTCACATTGCCTATACATACCCTATCACCAGTGGCCATAGACATGGCAAGTGGTGGCATGGGACAGGACAGTGTGGTGTCTATGGCATGTGTGTCTGGGCACAGCAGCTATAGCCAGATGCCCAGCGAGGTACCACACAGGCAGATGTACAGTGGTGCTCATAGGAGGGCTGCTGGTCATCATGCCCCTGGCAGAAGTGCCATAGCTGGTGTCACCAGATGCATGTTTCAGGCAGTCATGGAGGTGCAGGCATGTATGTAATGGTATACCAGAAAAGGTCTGAGGCTGCAGAGGGCTACTCAGTCTGCTGTTATCAACAACATCCTTGATCTTGCAGGTGCCCACCATTATTTTGCAGAGGTCCTGGATAGATGGCTGGGTAAGATGGTGGGAATCCTTGACCATGGAATATCTGTGCTTGAGCATATGGTGGGAGTAGTGCAACGGCCACGTGGACGTAGGCCAGCAGCATCAACAGCTGGAGGTTGACATGGATGTGCAAGAAGTCAGAGCCACTCCCATAATGGCAATACCAGCCCAGCCCCAGCACTGCAGGGGGCACTGTCCACACTACAACATAGCAGGCCATGTGCACATGGCCCTGGCCGGTCCCAAGAGGGATGCGGATCCAGAGGACATATGTCATCATCTGGGGAGAGTACCATATCATGGCTTGTACCTGGTGGTGTCTGTGGACCCCCTGGCAGGCACAGTTCTCTTGTCCGTGGCTGGACACTGTGAACTGCCCACCCTGCCAGGTATGGTCTGCAGCTGTCAACAAAACCTCTGTATAGGGCAGCCACATGACAGAACTGTGTGCATGCATACAAACACACATTAGCAACACTGCTAGGGCAACCCCATAGCTACACAAACCACATCGCATCAGCCCAATTAATAATGAAACCCCCTAACACACACACATAATGTCAAAAGAATGGCTCAGCCTATGTCTCTGGCAAGTCCACAACACACCTTGTGCATATGATGATGCCTGTGCCACATCCCTGCCATCCATAACATCGATGCATGGACAAGCAAATATGGTTCTGGTGCACAGGGTGACTATACTATGGTGTACCAATGTAATGCTGTGTAACATGTTTACAGCACTAAAGTTTAATGCTTATATGTCGGGATGTGTAGCTGTCCAGCCAGGATGCATTATAGCTGTTATTAACACTGAGTGATTGTGGTCTCCATAATGTATTCTGTTTGTGTTGTAGGTGTCCATGTGTTAGCAGGATGATGGTCTGCTGTTGTTTTCCACAAGGGGTATGGCACTGTGGTGACACCTTGACTGTGCCATATCCTGGGTACAGCTGAACACAAGACTCAGGTTTGTACAACAGTTACTGCATGTGCCACATGCCTGATAGGTCTGAGGGGAGTATACAGATGAGTGCATGGTGGCTGATGTCAGCAGCCCTTCTACAGTGGACAATGGTAAGTGTACTGGGTGGTACACACCACATGTTTGTGTATAACACACACACACACACACGCACACACACACACACACACACACACACACACACACACACACACACACACACACACACAGAGGCGTTGGTGTTGATGCAATACACAGAGAATACTGTACACATGGATGTATGTACTTTTGCAAGGAATACATTTTATCTTATGTAATTCCAACAAGACAGAATAGGCACAAAAAACATTGGGAAATAATCAGTCTGCTAATTTAATGTCATTGATGGTGGTACTGGCAGGGTATATGTCCCCTTCCCCAATGTAGTGCAATCCTCAACTTAGTTAACATAAGTGTGCTGGTGTGGGTGGCACAGCCCTACCCTTTGGAGGGTGTGGGTTGATGTAGAACCACAGATAGTGTGATTGACAACTACTTAACCTGTTAACATGAACTGTACAGTATTACAGCCAACTAAACGGGGGATACACTCAACAATAACCACAATGATGGTGGCTGTGTCCACAAAATCCACACCCAGCTATATATACCAACCCCAGTATCGCTGTACAACTATACAGTGGGGAAGAGGGCATTTACACATCTACTACTAGTTGTGATGGAATGAATTTTCACAGGATACCTCTGAAATGTCTATCTCAAGACTCAAGACTGCTACTACAGGGATATGCATCTATTGCACATGCCACAGGGACAGTAGGGTGATGCATTGTCATGGCTCTCCTATGGTCAGCAATGTCACTCTCCCTTATACTGTGTGGCAAGGTGTATTGTATTAGGTGAATGTGGCCTCAGAATGTTGTATCCTACAAATATACACACTTGCACACATACGCACACTTGCCAGAACTCATAGGGTACCCCATGCCTATCTACCCATTTGAACAACAGTGTTGTGCTGGTACTGTAAGCTCCAGGCAGCCCATAAGGAGAATAGTGTATCAAGGTACAAGTAATATCCATTACAGCAGCAGCCATATCTAACTATGGCAATGGGGGTGCGGTGAGTGTGAAGAGCCTCAGGGTATCATCAACTACAGATCTATAAACACACAGACACTGTTATTCGCAGTAATGCACACTTACACATTTGTCAGTACTGGGGTCCATAGGTGCAGGTGTTCATAGGTGTGTAGCAGGATACTGTCCATGGAGAGATGGGAAGAGTAGGGGATGTGTGTACAGTGGCATCATGCCACCTGAAATTTGCCAGCAGGCCATCTATCAACTGATGCCACATGAGTGATCCTCAGGGTGAGAGTTAAATGCAACATCCAGTCATCTGGTTGCCTCTTGCAGAGGGCCAGTGAGGTGCTCCAGTTGACATGTACACAACATGTATTACATAAAATGGTCAATGTCTGTCTTGGAGACCTGTAGCTAAGCATGTTCTGTTCACTGTGGTAGTATAGTTGCGGTATCCATGGCATGTGGTGCATACAGGGTGGGGAGTCCTAGCTGTGGCTCTCATAACACAGCTGGGCAGACATGTCAGTGTCACTCAAGCATAGATTGCCTGTAAGCAGCCAAAATGTATACCTGACATCTGCACATTTGTACAGAGGACAGACAGACATCGGCTAGCCAACTGGTTATGCATTAGGATGACTGTGTTGGCAGATGTCTGACACTGATAGGTATGCCATTATTACATGCAGCAGCCTTCAATAACATGTGTTATACACACAGTAGTCTACAGTTAATATCTACATGTTAGATCAATATCCAGTAGCAAATACTTAATGACACACAGCTCACACACAAAGAACATGACAGTAAGGACTCAGCATCCATATTAGCATGCAGGGGTGTTTGGCTCCAGTACAATAATCTGCAATCTACTCTTACTTGGGAAAGCACTGTCAACAGTAGTAACATAATGATACACTACATGCCAGTGTGACTGCATATAACCTGGGATACTACCCATGTATGCAACACATTCAAACAGAAAAGAGTGTTGTACAAGCCATATATACTCAGGTGTCCCAGACAGTAGACTCACACCCCTTGCTACTGTAATGACAGCACATAGACATATGCTACATAAATGGAATTAAATACACTTATTAAAAATGTCATTATCCTGCTATTTTATCAGAATGGAATGTGATCATGCTGCTCAAAACTGCCTTAACAATACTGTACCGAACAGCCCTTGTTCTGCCTAGCAACAAAATAAACAGTTCTGCAGGCCTTGAGCCCAGGACCCTGTACACTAGGACCAGAGCACTTAACCACTATTCCATCACAGCTGTGAAAAAGTTTTTTTTTTTTAAATATATCTGTTAGTACACATACTGAATAGCAGTGAACAACTGCTTTGACTTCTACAATTGTGTAGTACTTGTTAGTGCTATTAGTGTTGAATCAAGTTTGTTGTTGCATCTAAATATGCACATATCAGATAAATACGGTGTGATAATCTGGGAAGGTATGTTCAGTAGTCATGTTTACACATAAGGATATAAATATATATATATATATATATATATATATATATATATATATATATATATATATATATATATATATATATATACATACATATACATATGTAGATATATGTATACATGTACATACACATATATTTATATAAATGAACAAAGACCAAAACTAAATATATATATATATTTATATATATGCATTGCTATACATCTGTATATTGTGTTATATATCTGGACATATATAGATCTGTCTGTGTATATGTATAGATTCACTACTAAATCCCGAAACCGCACAATACCAACACTGAAAATACCAACACCCAGAAGAACGAAACTACAAAATACCGAAAATAACAAAACAACAAACTAAAACCCCAAAACCAACAAGAACAACACGTATGCAGGAGGGCAAGCCTCCCTGCACCCCCCACATGGGGAGCTCCACCCCCCCAAACTTAAATATACCTACTCCGAGATTGCACTACAGTTGGGAGAACAGCAAACCTACCTTTACGCGCTATACAGCAATCTCCATTATTAGCCGTCGGGATTCGGAAGTTTCGTTCTTCTGGGCCTCAGTATTGTGGAAATCAGTATTGTGCGGTTTCGGGCTTCCATAGTCTTCCTATATATATATATATATATATATATATATATATATATATATATATATATATATATATATATATATGTGTGTGTGTGTGTGTGTGTGTGTGTGTATATGTCTATATAGATATATAGATGTATATATATATATATATATATATATATATATATATATATATACACATATATGTATAACATATGTCCACAACATGTTGTAGAATCATACCCCAGCACCAATAGTCACGACCTCTTAGTGCAAGGGGATGTCATGTAAGTATTACAGGTATACATGTAGACTTTTGCTACTGTAACAGGGGTTGTCTTAACAGAAGTGTGTGGTTAGTCACATCTGATATTGACATGTACGCCATCAGTTACTGACAGACATCATAAGATCATCAAAGTACGGTACCACACAAATCACAGGAATGGTCCTCTGGAATACAGCAAAGATATGACCAATAAATGTGGACAGTCTGACACAATTTGGTCAGTCCAGAGGTATGCACAGCACCCCTTTCTGCAAAATGGGTGGACCAAGCCTGACAATGTGGATATTTACAGCCATGTAAATGGGAATATCATGAAAATACTAGAATAGATAAGCTCAGACAGTTTATGCATTCACACACTCCTGTTTGTCCTGACACATAATAACTGGAGGAGCAGAGGTCACAAGTCCACATACTACCCACTAGATACTGACATACATCTTAACAGCATCCCACTGCTTTGTCAGAAATACACAGCAGTTATAGTGGCCTGGCAACAGTACATCTGACAAATATCTGGACATAACATCACACTGGGTAAATACACTGATCTGCTAGGCATGTCACAAAGCACTGTGCAAACTACAGGCAGACTGACACAACTCTGGCCTACATTTCTTATGGGGCAGTACACATGTACCTGCAAATAAAGCAGGCTCTACAGGCATGTAACAGCACAGAGTAACAGACACCTGTGTGAAAGTGCATACCCACAACCAATCTGAAGACAGCCACAGCCACATATGGTAAGCATACTTAATATTACAGTATATGGACTGTGTGAATAACACCATCCTCATATGTGCCACTCACACAATAACCCTACACATACTGGGCCAATACACTGAGTATTCTGATGCCTGAACATGGTATGGGACATGTGTCGGTCTGGCCCTACAAACATGTACACCAATAGGGTACCATGCACTGCCGAATCATGCAACATCACATAGAACACGACCAAGAACAATGACATCTACCACAGTCTATACACAGGCCAAGGTACATATTCACATTACACACTCTGTAGACAATCACCATAAGTACACAGACCTCACTACTGTACACACTACAACAGAATTTCCAGGTTTCATCTTCAAATATAAGGGTTACTATACATAACATGTCTAGTAGTCTGATATCTCACTGGCTTGTTATTAGGTATGATGTCAGTAAATAATGATGTACTGAACATATACACATCTTACTGCATGACATATGTACAAAGGTTGACAGAGTAGTGACTGGAGGCACTAACACAGGGCCAATATTGACATGTTGCTGTGATAAACCCATACATTTACTGGTGTAGCAGGGTTTGTTGTGAAATATGTCTACTGAGGGATTTGAAGTCAGTAACTCAAATGGCTGTCACCATGTACTGACTGCAATCCTCAGAGTATGCTACTGCATTTCTAAAGATAGGAAATGTGTGAGTAATACAACACATGTAAGGCTCCAAACACTGGCCAGTCTGCAGATAGCCCTACAGGGGAGAGTTTCCCCAACCACATAACACTGTCATGACAGATATTAAATCATGCAGAACAGCCATATCCACACAAACCCTGTTAAACCAACATTACTTCAAATGTAGAAGAGCAATACTTACATTCTGCCCTCATGTTTGTTGTTTTGTCTCCACAGTGTATGTTGTAAGAGGTATATCCAACTACCCCCTGTGATGCTGTTTGTCAAACACCCACATGAAATCCTGCTCACAATGAATGAAAAGGGACAACACCCACATGAAATGCTTAGTTATAGGAGTGTGTTTCCATGCAATTGTCTATAGGAGTGATACCACAGCTGTCCCACATGCAATCACCTAGTGGGGGACTGCAATTCATGCACAGGCCATCAGCTGATCAAAAGCATCACTTACAAAACACAAGCTGCTGTCTAAGCAAAGAAGGTGTACTTTTCCACATCCACCAGAGAGTTAGTGAGAGAGACAGACAGAGATAAAATAATAAAGGAAGGGAGTAGGAGCATAAGGGCTAAGCATGTTTGTGTATAATCCATGGGTGGAGAGTGGTATCTTGGCATTATGATGGTTGCCTATATTGTGTACTAATCCATACTGTCACATGGTATTTGCACATGGCTGCACACGTTTATGGCTGAGAATTGTCAACTAGAATCTCTACAATGTTTGGAAAATGTTAGCCTTGTAATGTTGACAATGGGACATGTAGCTGCTCAATATGATGATGTGGCAAAACCCACACTGCAATGGATTCTGTCATTACACAATCACCCCAACAGGACACTGATAATACACACAGACACACACTTACCAGTACTCCGTTTCAAACTCCTCCCTGACTATATAGTGCTAGTATGTTATTATACAGTTATTACATGTGCCACGGAGCTTACATGTTGGAAAGCTGTCCAAAGGTATCTTCGAAGGTGAATGACATCAGCAACAGTGATAAAGGAGGGACAAGGAAAGTGTAGTACATGTGGCTGTCCACAAAAGCAGGTGTCAAGGAAGACACAACCACACTCTCTCAAGGAGTCAAACACATTATCACAGTTGGCAGGGTAAGAATTAGAACTCCTGACTAACTAGTTTGCTATACTACAGTATTACGCAGGTATCAGATGCATCACTGAGCTTATCAGTCTGATATATGGCCAAAGGGTTATTTCAAAGTGACTGACATCAGAAGGCATGCTACAGTAGGGCAATGCGAGGTGTAGTGAGTGTGAATGGCTTCAAAATCATTAATCTCCACACACACACGCACACACACACACACACACACACACACACACACACACACACACACACACACACACACACACAGGCACAGGCACACATTTGCCAGTACTGACATGCATGGGTTCATTGCTTCACAGATGTGTAGTAGTTGACTGTGCCAGAAGGCTGTACAAGGCTAGGCAAAGGGTATACCTTGGCATCAGGCCACATAACAATGATCTCCAGTGTGGCTCAGGGGTGTAGCCTTTGGATTGGCCTGCACAGGTGGGTATTTTATTCACCATCCACGCATCTTGGTTACTATTGTGGATGGCCAGTGCTGTGCAATGCTTGCCATGTATATGATCTATATTCCATAACATGGACAGTGTCTGGGTTGTGCACATGTCCCACATGCATGTTCCATGACGTGTGGAAGTGTACCTGGGGTCTCTGGAGCATGTTGTGTCGACAGATTTTTATCATCTGATGTGGCATTCCTGACCTCATGTGGTGAGAACTGGCTATGGAACTGAGGTCATGCCTGCACTTACATTGACAGTATGTTGCAGGTATTCAGTGGAGTTAGTGGCATCTGTCCATACAGGGCATGTGTATAAGACATGGTATTCCCTTTGTTGGTTACATTTTCAGACTCTACAGTTGTTGCAGGTGTCAAGTGGGGAACATAACAAAGGACCACTGTAAGCAATTATTTGCCTATTGTTGGGATGGAACAGGTTGCCATTTCCTTTTACTTGCTGTATATCACATATCACACACTCAGTCAGGAGATGTTACACATCACAGTACATTCTGATGTCAGTGGCAGTGTTGTGATGAACGGGCATGTAGTCCACTTCAGTCACACCGTGGTTACTATCTGTGGGCAGTATGCAGGGAACTACCAATATAGTGGTTGTTGCCTAGCAAGGCATGTTTGTGTATGAGACATGGGTCGAGAGTGTTCTCTGGGTAATACAAGGGTTGCCTATATTGTTCGCTGATCCATAAGGTCACATGTTGGACTATGGAGAGTCTACACCAGCCTCTCTGCTGTGTGACATCTGTTGTCCTTATAAGGTGGACATTGTGACATATAGCAGGTCCTCAATATAAGAATTTAGCAAAACCCACCCCACAATGAATTTTGTCATTACACAATCACAGCAACCTCCAAACAGGATACTAATGACAAGCACACACACTTGCCAGTACTGAAATTTAAACTGCTACCTAGCTATGTATTGCTAGTACAGTGTAGAACATTTATTGCATGTGCCATGGAGCTTATTGGATGGATGTTGTCCCAAGGTACTTTTAAGGTGAGGAACATCACCAGCCCTTGTAAATACTGGCATTGGGTTATGTAGTGGGTGAGAGATCCCAAAAATAATTTCACTCTCATCACACATTTACATTTGCCAGCAGTGAGGTTCAAACCTCTATCTAACAACTTTTATGCTCCACCAGGTTACACATTTATCACATGCACCACTGACCTGAACCTGACATGGTATAGACTTCGCAACAGATACTTGTAAGGTGGGTGATATCTGCAGGATTGCTAAAGTCAGGCTTGGAGATGTGTACTGGCTGTAAATAGGGACAAAAACACTTGCCACAGATGGGATTCAAACCCATAGCTGTGTACTTATTGTGACTACATTGATCCGCATTTATGGCACAGACCACAGAGCTTATAGGGCTAGCACTTCTCCAAAGGTGTATTTCAAGTTGAATGACATCAGCAGCCTTGCTAAAGTAGGGCAATGGGAGGTGTAGTGATTGTGAATGGTCTCAAAAGCATTGCTCCCTACACACACCAACACAGGGTTTCACAGTTGACATGTCTGGGATTAGAACTCCTACCTAACGAGTACATCACACTATAGCATGACACAGTTATTGCACATGCCAAGGAGATTATAAGGCTGAATCTTGTCCAAGGTGGTATTTCAAGGTGACTGATATCAGCAGGCTTGCTAAAGTAGGACAATGGCAGGTGTAGTGACTGGCCTCAAAACCATTTATCTTTACACACACACACTTTCACAGTTGCCATGGCTGGGATTAAAACTTCTACCTAACTATTACATCACACAATAGCATTACACAGTTATTGCATGAGCCACAGAGCTTACAGGGATGACCCTTGTCCAAAGGGGTATTTCAAGGTGACTGACATCAGCAGGCTACCTAAGCTAGGGCAATGGGAAGTGCAGTGTGTATGAATGGGCCATAAACCATTCCTCTGGAAACACACACACACACAACACTCAGTCACACACAACGTTACATTTGACAGGACTGTGTATACAACTGATAGATGAATAATAACTTGTACTGTCATGTTACACAGTTATCACAAGCATCACAGACACTATAGTGCTGAGGGCTACCAGAATCAAATGTCTACAATGATAGACATTGGCACATCATGTGATATCGGCCAATTGAATGTGTTGAGGGTGGGACAGGCCTCATGATGGGAAGCTCTTTGTCACTGTCTGTCTCTCTCTTCCACACATCTATGTTTGTGTATGTTTGACCTATTATAGTGTGTTTCCTTGGATATATGTCTGTATTCCTATCCGATGTGTGTGCAAAGCATGACTGGTGTGCAATGTGGAGTGTGTGCACAGACATCTGTGACTGACAGATATGTATAGCCCACTGTTGTTGCCAGACATGGGCTTCATTTCTTTGGAGCATGCCCAGTATGACCTTTCTGTATTTTGTTGTCAGATATGGGCTTCGATTCTCTAAGTGTGGGGGCATGCCCAGTATTAGCTGTATTGAATGCGTGAATCCATTCCCGGTAGGTTGTACTCCAGTGCAGGCATTTGTGCTCTACACCTACAGCTAGCAACCTATTTCTGCAGGATATCTGTAGATAGGTTGAGAATATGGGGTCACAATGGGCAAAGGATAGTGGGATACTGTAACTAATTGTGTCTGTACTGCTTCTGCTACATAGTTTTGGTGTTAGCAGAGTCTAGTCAGACATATGTACTGTTTTACACTGTGATGTATTATGTCATCAACTACTGACAGATATACATATTTGCTTGCAGTAATTTCCTGGGGAATGCACGATGAATGAAGCTGTGTCCAATATTGTGGTCTGCAGCCTACATATTCTTGCACAATCATGCCATTCAGTAGGGGGAGCTGCAGACACTTACAGATGGGTCTGTGTAAATGGTCCAGCACTTTGGTACTGTGGTGGCTGAGGATCCCATGCTTGTACATCTATCAACATGACAGAATGGCCATATCCTGCTTTGGCCATACCTTTCAGCTGTACGGATTTACACAGGTTACCCAGAGGCAGGGCTCATATATCTGGTTGTTACCCCTTCACACTGTCGTTTATGAGCAGGTTTGTAGCCACCCACTCCTGTGTTTGCAGGCAGGGATAGTATGAGCACACATCACAATTTCAGACTTCACACACTCCATGGGAACCATGCTTCTACCCCCACCCCATTATTCTATTCTCTTCCTAACATTATGCAAGCAATATATGATATGTATCCCTATAGTTATCACTTCATCCCAGCAGTATTTAGGGGTTGGTCCACAGTTCATGCAGTAGGATATGGTGAACATGCTACAGGGATTTGCCGACATGGCCTTGCATTTGTGTTCTGTGGACTGTATTATGTTGTTATTTGGGACTCCATGAGATAACATACATTGGCAGTACAGGTGAGACACAGGCCTTTGACAGAGGACTGTAGGGAATTTGGTAGTGATGCAGGCCATCTGTAGCAGGCTAGTGATTTCTGTCACTCCTCAGTCCCAGGCTGCAAGCCACTGGATTCCCCTGGGGTGGCAGGGTGGGTGGTCAAGGTGTTAATGGCAATAGTTTCTGTCCTTATTAATCCATTGGTGTTGATGCTGGCAGGGTGCTGCTTACATCTAGGGACAACACCTGCATGGGACGCCTCTTCAGCATGCTGCATTCTGTAGGTATTCCCATACAGAAGTGGGGGTCATATTGTACTCATTCCCAACAGCAGGGATATGACCTGTGAGGTACCTGTGGCTGATGATGTGGTGAGCTGAGTGTATGTGTGCTATGAAGGCTACTTGCAGCTGACTCACAGATATATGTGGGGCATTCCCCTTACGCTGGCTTGTGCGGGGACATCAGCGGTTTCTCCATACTTCTTAACTGTGCCTTTTGTAGTCTACCAGTGTTTAGCCAGACTACATCAGTATTCCATACTACACAGACAACTAATGTGCTGCTAACCTGTGTGTACAATTCCAAAGGTGTGTCCATTTGACAGTAACATTTTATACACTCTCTGTCTAGGGTACTTCCACCTGTGTACTGTGTGTATGTCTGGGCCCACATTCATGCCATGTCCATCTTTCAGATGGTGACAGATATTACATCTGAACAATTAGTATGGATTACTGCTGGATTGAGACTTGCTGGGATGTATTGTGTTTGGCACTGCAGTTGTTAGAACTTGACCCTGCCATCAACAGTACTGGCCATTGGCCACCAGGACACAACCCTCCATGCCTACATGCTGACCACTTTCACACAATATACAACACACAACAACCTAACACACAGAGCCCTGCATATTGTACATGTTCAATGATCTATCCTGCTAATTTGGCCAGCTCAGGTAATCTGTGCTCCACTGTTGTTATACCCAGACGTATATGTTACTGCATTTCTACATAGGATTGTGGGGGGGGGGGGTACACCTGGCAACCATAAACATTTGCTATGACCGTATGGTATTTCAGGTACTCTGTTGTGTTTCATTTAATTCTGTATTCTGACCTATCATACAGACTAGAGGCATATCAGTGTAGTTCATATCTTAGGTTTTATTGACCTACATTTCAGTTTCAGACTTCTTACCCTTCAGAACTAACATCCCACTGCCTGACCTGTTGCAGTCTGCCTGTGTAGGTCTGGAGGGGGGGCTGTTCTCCATTGCCATCAATCAGAGGCCTTAGCACAGCCTTTCTTTGTGGTCATCTACACCTATCCTGCTAGCTGAGACTGTTGTTGGGTATGTGAGCCTCACTGACATGCATGTGTGTGTCCTATGGACACACATTTGGCCCACCACATGTCCTGCAGTGGAATTTGTCACCTTGTCTAGTGCTGCCTATTATGTTGACACCAGTATTTGTTATGGATTTCATGCTACACATATAGATGTCTACTATCTGCTGCCATCCCATTCAGCCACTCATTTCCCTTGCATGCTCACATCCATACCATAGATACAAGTAGCAGAACATGCTACTCCATTCAACAATTGATAGTAGGAGTGACTTACCTTGTGGCTGTGCCAGTATTGAGGATGGCGCTGGAGGGCTGACTATGTCAGATGCACATATTACACTCCCTATACAGGGTTAAGCACAGGTAGTGTCATGTTTGGCATCCCTATCACTGTATGTGCGAGTCAGAGAGAGGTGTCATTCCCTGGGTTCCTACCATGTCAGTGTATGTGCTATGCTTTGACTCTTTGCCAAAGCCTGGGCATACTGGGCATGCCTCCTTCTGTCTACAGGGGCAGGCTCAGGTTGTTCCTCTTCCGAGTCACTCTATGCCTGTGCTGGCCTTGGCAATGTTGGTGGGCTGTGTGGCCCTGTCCCATGCTGTTCCTGCTGCAGCTGTTTCCGCAGGATCATATTGTGTAGCATGGCACATATAATAAAATTTGGGTACATGTAACTGGAGAGTACTTCAAGGCTCCATTGGATATGTCCAGGCACCTGAACCATGACTTGAGCATCCCAAACACATGCTATATTATGATTCTGGTCTGTGCACATGCCACATTATGGAGTTCTTGTTCAGGTGTGTGTGCATTTCTGATGGATGTCATTAGCCATGGCTCCAGTGCGTAACCAGCACCCCCCACTAGGTGGCCATATGGGATGTCACCATTGGCAAATCTCTGGTACAGCAGCATCATATGCCAGATGTGGGAGCTGTGATAGCTTCCAGGGCTGCCAGCACACACATTCATTATAATGCCCTGGGAATCACACACGACCTGTTAGTTGGTGGAGGGAAAAGCCCTTGCGGTTTATCTAGACCATATCCTGCTCACCACATGGCGCTTTGATGTGTATGTGTGTGCAGTCTATAGCACCCACTACCTCAGGGTATTCTTCTATTTGGTGGAAGATTGCTGGTCAATGCCTCACGGGTGTTGTGGAAACATATGTGCTCACTGGCATGTGCTGACATGGCATCCAGGAACTGGTGGAGTACCCCAGATGCTGATGTCTGTGAGATCCACATGATATCCTCAGTTAGAATTTGGAAGGTACCTGTGGCTAGTATTCTTAAGCCTACACATACCTTGGTATCCACTGGGATGGGTTCCCCTCTGTTGGTTCTGTGTGTGAGGCATGGCCGGCACAGCTCAACACTTTGCTGTAGGAGGTCCCTGTCCACCCTATAGCACTCCACTATCTCCAGCTCATGTAGCCCCTGGTAGGTTACCCTGGGTCTGTACACTCTTCTATTTCTCCTCACTGTGGGTTGGTCATCAGCAGTGTCATCCTCACCACCCTCAGCCTCTTCCACATGTTGATTTATGAGAGCAAAAGCAGCCCCAATCATTCTGTTGCTTTTATTAGGTAAAATTTCCCTGTTTGTGTACAGTGTTTGTGTGGTGTAGAGTTTGTGGGAAAAACCAGAGGGGAAGGTGTTTGCATAGTTTATAGTAGTGTGCTTAGCTGGGTTGCTGCCTGTGTAATTGGCTGGTTCTGCATTTTACATGCCAGCTATGCTACTTCTCCTTGATTACCTTCCTAC
This sequence comes from Protopterus annectens, assembly GCF_019279795.1. NCBI lineage: Eukaryota > Metazoa > Chordata > Ceratodontiformes > Protopteridae > Protopterus > Protopterus annectens. The sequence goes on from NC_056731.1 coordinate 728,128,753, forward strand.
TGCTGTTTTCCCTTCCCATTGCCTTCCTGTTTACACCCCAAGGTGAGCCGCGCAAATCTAGTGCTCAGATGTGAATGGAGCAGCTATTTCCTGTTTTTTTTTTAAAGCATGGTGTGCACAGCCGTTTAGGCAATGTAAAGACAGCTAGGCCACTTCAGACACACCCCCTTCCTTAGCTGTGCTTAGCTAAGGGCAAACACAACCACAGAGCTTAAAAAGCTTACAGCATGCATGACACCCCCCTCATGAAGTCATCTAGCTCTTAGGCTTACACCGTGGTCTTACTGCACCTACACGGTTGGGTGCAAGCTAGCACTGAGGGGAAATCTGTGATTCAGTACCATTGCCCTCATTTGCATAGGACTGACTGCTAATGGATGGTTACAAAACCGACACTCATCCTTCCCCCTTACCAGCCACTATTCCATGGTCTTGTTGTGTCATGTTGACTATTATGGCAAAATTATGATTTTGAATTAAAAGCTTATTTTCAACTTTTTTATTATTTTCAGGCCTCTCCCTTTTGTGCACCACTGCCCTACAAAACGGCCGAAATCGGCCAACAAAAAAAAAGTAATTTTTATAATTTTGAAATTATTTTTCATGCCTATGGCCATATATTTTGCCTTTGGCATGCCTAACCCTTCTAATACATGCATTTGTATGAGCTGTCATGCCTCTGTTTTGTAGTTTGCAGAAATGTATTCACCTACTGGACAAATACATTTCTGCAGTCTACATTATTCCTACACGGACATCTGCCTGCTTCCTGGATCGCTAATTCACCTCATTTGCATGTTTTTCACTAGCATACAGGAGCTGTTTCCATGCAGGAATAGTGCATGAGCCCTCGTACACATCCCAGGAACTTATTCCTGGATCGCACGGCAGCCATATTGCCTGCAGCAGCTCTTTGCACTATTCCTGCACACTGTGCAGAGCTTGCTGAATCCTGGGTTTGATTTCCATTTTCTAGTAATTGCCTTTTTGGCAGCCACCAGAATTAAACTTAACAAGGCCTTACTGCGTCTAGATAATTAAGATCCTGTATCCCAGCTGAAAAGAAAAATCATTCCCTTAGTTATTCACATTTGCTCACCCAGTATTCCTAACAGACTAAACTGTAGGGAATTTTTAAAATCTACTAACTCATCACTCTCCAAGAACATATGCTCCCAGGTACCACTTTCTTTATTATTACACCTCCAACATTTGCCATCTACCTTAGGAAAAATTCTTTGAAATCTGCTTGGGGTGTAAAAGTATCTATGCATACATTTCCAGGCATGAATTTTAAATCTTCTACATTTTGTTGCATATTTGGAAGCCCTCTCTTTCTGCTCTTTTCTGACCTTCTCTGAATTATTCCTATAGTTATTGTGCAATATTTTAGATGCCCTATTTATTCATTTGTTACAGCAGCTTCTTTGTAGATTCAATTAAAAACTCAACCAGTGGATAAATTTAATTTAGGATTCCTCTATCCCTTTCTCTTTGTCTGTATTCTGATATCAATCTCTGATAGGGAAGACAAACACTAGCCTGCAATACAAAAGTCTTCTTGTCCTTTTTCCATTCTGTTACTTTTCCCTCTGTAATTATTTGTTTCCAATATCTTGGCACCTTTGCTAACTTTCTCCAGTAAATTCCTGCCCCCTCTGGTCTATTCGCAGTACCCCTAATTGCAGTCATCCATTTTGGCACTCTCCTTTCTCCACTCCTGTGTTGTCTCAGTTCTTAGTATGCTTTCTGTTACTTTATGTATATAATATTCTGTATGACTGTTGTTATTCTCCTTAATCATCTGCATTGGAAAACCTAATCTTTCTTCATTTCTTGAATACCCCCTGCTTTATCATCATCATCATCATCATCCCTTTCCACTTTGAATTGTAACTTTCTGTTTGTGTTATGTATAAGAGCCACCCCTATAGTGTTTTTTTTAGGCAAGGTTCAAATGACAAATTCACCACCATAACAGGTACAAGCAAGCAAAATCTGAGGGTAATGCTACTCAATGCTAAAAGTCTAAACCTCAAAATGCATTCACTCGAGGCACTCCTTAAAATAGAGAACATCAACATCTGTGCAGTGACAGAGACCTGGTTCAAGGCTCCAGAGTGGACCGCTGCATTACCATGCTATAATTCATACCACACCTTTCGGCCAGCGAACCTGGACTGAAACAGTAAAGGTGGAGGCATGTCCATATTCATTAAGGATATCCAAACCTCCAGGCTAGCTGCTCAGCATAATGCATCTGAGATTATCCAAGTGCAAGACCGCAATCCAAATTGTAACTTGCAACAGATCCCCCACCATGCCCCAGGATTCCCACTCCTCATTTCATGATACACTGGAAAATATTAGGGTACAACCCACCACCCTCATAATGGGCGATTTCAACTACCCCACCATTAACTGGGAAATCTACTCATGTAGCGACTCTTTTGCTCAACGTTTTCTGGAATTCATAAATTCCAACACCTTGGATCAACTTATCTACACTCCCACCAGGGGCAGCAATATCTTAGACCTGGTCATTACCAACATGGGTGACCAGTGTTCCACACCAGAGGTCAATTCCTTGTTGGTCAGATCCGACCACAAGCTAATCACCCTAGACATCCACCCCCCCCCCCCCAATTAGGGAAACAACCATAAAACATTTCTCCAATGCCAACTTCATGCTTCTTAAGACAGAAGTGGCAAAGTTCACGACACCCATGCAGATGGACAGTAGAGGTACAACTGCTGAATCCTACACAAATGCACTTTATAAGCACTTACATGAGTGCATGGATCATGCTATCCCTAACAGAACCAAGATATTATCCTCCCAAAAAAAGGAAGCTAATCTGGTGATCCCTTGCCATAAACAAACTCTACAACAGAAGAAAGAAAGAAACTGTTGCACAAAAGAGTAAAATCCCATGATTGGAGGAGCTCCCTGGTCAGCCTCAGTAAGAAGCTGAGATCCCTCATAAAATCCTCCAAAGCTAGTTACGAAAAGAAAATTGCCACTGATTCTAAAGACTACTACAAAGCATTCTATAGCTATGCCAAGAATCTCAATGGCAACACTCAGATCTGCTCTGAGTTACAACACAATGGCACTAAATATACAGAACCAACTGATATCGCCAACATCCTGGCAGATAGGTACAGTGCTAACTTTACCCCCCTCTCACCCCCTAAAGTGTCCATCTCTATACCGAAAGAATGCAAAGCTCCTGTAATCACGACTGCACAGGTAAAAAACACACTCTACAAAGCCAAGAACACAGCATCCTTGGGGCCTGACAACATCCCAGGCTGCATTCTACATCAACTATAGAATGAACTGGCACCCCACCTAAGCACCATGTTCAATCATAGCCTCACCTCAGGCTTTGTGCCCAATGAATGGCGCAGAGCAACGGTTATTCCAATCCACAAAGGGGGAGCCACCATGGACCCCGGGAACTACCACCCCTTTAGCCTAACGAGCCTGGTCTGCAAGGCCATGGAATGTATCATCATGGAACTTATAAACAAAGATATTGGTAATCTCCAAACTCTGGACCCCACCCAGTTTGGGTTTGTAAAAGGCAGATCATGTCTCCTAAACCTGATAGACTTCTTTGAAGCAGTCACCAAAGCCGTAGACGAGGGTAAGGTGGTTCACACAGCCTACCTAGATCTCGCAAAGGCTTTTGATACCCTCCCCTACTCTGGAATTATAGATAAACTCACTAAACTAGGTATAAATCCCTATGTCACAAGATGGGTTGCCAACTGGCTCACTGACACAACCCACACTTTGAAAGTAGCAGACTCCAAATCGGACTTCAGACCACCGACAAGTGCAGTACCACAGGGTTCAGTCCTGGGTCCTCTCCTGTTTGGTATCTACTTTTCTGAGGTACAGGCTAACACAGAAGATCTTTGGCTAAAGAAATTCACAGATGACTGCAAACTAGGAGCCATAATCGAAACTCCTAATGATGTGGACGTCCTACAAAAGGGCCTCACTGATACAGATGCCTGGTGTCAAAGCCATGGCCTCAAGCTCAATGCCAAAAAGTGCATTGTCATCCCCTTTGGTAAAAACTCTGTACCCATGAGCTACCACATAGGTGGTAGTCTACTTAACACCAAAAGTGTGATAAGAGACCTTGGGACACAGATGGACAGTAGTCTCTCCTTTGATAATCACATTGCCACAGTAGTCAGGAAATCCTTCTAAGTGGCACACCTCATCACAAAAGGTTTCTCATCCAGGAAAAAAGAGGTCATTGTTCCCCTCTACTCATCACTCATTAGACCCATTATAGAGTACAATGCCCCTTTTGGTATGTACCTCACAAGACATCTACAACAACTGGAAAGGCCGCAGAAACACCTCACAAAGAGGATTACTGGCCTCAAGCAGATACCCTACGCAGGCCATCTCAAAAAACTCCCAGATTTACTCCATTGCATATCGCCTACTCAGAGGCGATCTCTGCTAACATACAAAGCTATGTCAAGCTCAGAGCTGTTGGACATGCTCCACTTAGAGAAATCCCAGTCCCGCCAAGTTACACGCTCTAGGGACATAAACCTTGTCACTACAATAAACAGAACATGCTGGAGGGATAGATTCCTGTCCCAGAGACTTCCCATATTCTGGAACAAGCTACTTATCTATATCAAACAAAGCTCCTCATTAGCACTCTTCAAGAAAATACTTGATGATTGGATGGGAAATTGAAAATTCACCCTGGGGATTACCTCTGGGGCTCTGCTTGACAGGGGTACAGGAAAATCATTTTCTTGGATGGTGAAAGCCAGGGTACCTTTTTGGCTAGGCTTATAAAGGCCCTAGGGCCAATAGTTTAGTACCTACCTATGAACCTATGAACGATGTAGCTCTGTCTGAGACCAACTTATCCCACTTGACTTATGCCTTCTTCCCCTCTCAGATAAAATCATTCAACTCTTTATTAATTAGTATCTACAACTTCTCCTCTGGTCAATAAAATATGCCTGACCTGTGTATAAAACTAAAGGGACTAAAAATATTTTACTGATTGTATTTTGCTATCCAAAGGCAACAACTTCCCTTTTCTCAATTTTTGTATTATGTTATGTTTAGTCTCTTCTCACATATGGGCGGCCAAGGTGGTGCAGTGGTTAGCATTGTTGCCTCACAGCAAGAGGTTCTCTGGTTCGATCCTTGGCTGGGGTGCCTTCTGTGTGGAGTCTGTATGTCCTCCCTGTGGTCGTGTGGGTTTCCTCCCAAAGACATGCAGTAGGTGGACTGGACACTCTAAATTGGCCCTAGATGTGAGTGTGTGTGTGCCTTCTGTGGAAGGTTGGGTGCTGGGCTGGCAACTCGACAATGTAAAATTTTACTGCCAATCATTAGCGGACAGGTGATCCGCTGTGGCAGAAGAAGAAGTCTCTTGTCACATATCCTTAGCTGCCATAACAAAATCCTTTTTTAATCCATATTCTTAAATATTTCATTTTATCATGTTGCCCCCATAAATATGGATATTGTTAAACCAATTCATGTCTGGGTACATACTTAATAACCATAGCCTTTGTTTTATCTTCATTAATTTTTATATCCAAAAAAAAAAAAAAATGTCTCAGAATGTTTCAAAACACTGAGATGTCCTTTTCCGGTTCCATCACATACAACATAATATCATCTGCAAATAAAGATGTCTTTTCCTCAAACACTATACTAATTATATCCTTATATTTCTGAGACTCTTATTTTCTTTGCTAGTGGGTGTAAATGTAATGCAAATAACAAATGGAAAGAGGACACCCCTGCCTGGCTCCTCTGTTCTGACGCAGCTTATCAGAGAGGAGCCCTCTCACTTTGATTTCTGCCTCTGATCTCTCATTTATCGTTCTAAGTAACCTTATTATTGCATCAGGAAATGCAAATGCTTCCATTGGCCTACTCATAAAATCCCAGCTTATTCTGTTGATTGCATTCTCTCCATCAAGACCCATCAACAACAGTGGTATTTCGTATATTCTGCTTCCCTCTGGATCATCATTGTTCAAGTAATGCCATCAAATGTTTGTCTCCTTTCCACAAAACCACATTGATTCATATATATTAATTTTAGCATCACTTTTACAATTCTTTTAGCCATTATAGATATAAATACTTTGTAATCATGTTTTAAAATTGAAATGGGCCTATACAAAGCTTGATCTGATGGGCCTTTACTGTCTTTAGGTATTACAGCTAACAGAGCTTTCTTTCCAGACTGTTGGTGCCTCCCCCCCTTTTGAAATACTGTTAAACAGAACCTCACATCTCTGTATGACTTTCTTTCCTCCTAGCTTCCAAATTTCTACTAGAATACCATCTATTCATAGGGACGTTCTTGCAAATTGGTTATATATTATAATTTTTATCTTTTATCTTCTGTCTTAACTGTTAATTGTTGAACCTCATCTACTCTCTAACCTTGACGTATTTAAGTCTTCCATAAAATATTTCCAGTTGTGCTTTTTCTTGATTTGCCAGCTTCCCTGTTTTATACAAATTTTCATAACATTTCCAGAATATTTCTAATATCTCTACAGGATCTCTGGTTATTTTTCTTGTTGTTGGCTCCGTAACATTGACAATAACCCTTTTCAATTTCTGTTGCCCAAGTAATTTTGCCAAAAGTTTTTGTGATCTGGCATTAGCAAAAACTATTGCTTAACAGCAATCTTTCTAAACTCATGCATATTATCCATGTACTCCCTTATTTTCTCTTGAGCACTCTGCAATTGCACCGCCTGTTGTTCTGTGGTATTCCCCTTATTCTGTAATACTTTAACCTTTGTCTGCCCATCTAAATAATTCTTGTTACTTCTTAACCAGATCTCTTTTTCTTTTATTGCTACCTTATTTTTAAGTTCCTCTTTCATTTCATCCCACTCACTTCTGGTGTACTTTCTAACTTAAGTAATAACTACTGAATAATTTCCACTACCAAATCCTTAAATTCCTTTCTTTTTAACAAGTAGGTGAGGAGGTGCCAGTGTCTCAACTTTACTTAATTACCCAGTATTTTTATCTTAGTAATTATTGGCCCATGATCTGAAATTGGATATGTACCAACACTTTCAATTAAAGCACTGTGCAAGATCATTTCTTTCTAGTCTAATCCAGTTATTGTACATTGGGGAGTAATATGTAAATTCTCTATGAGCTCTTACTATTGAATTCACATTTTCCTTAACAAATATTTTTATACATTTCTTCAGAAATCTACCGTTTTGGATATTTTCCCTTCTAGGCCCCCCAGATACAGCCTCACAGTTGCAAATCAAGTTCCATTCCCAACCTATAAGTAATATTCCCTGCTGAAAGCTGATTATCTCTCCCAGATTTTTTTAAGATCCTTAATAGCAGTTTAAGCCAAAATACAAGTACATGCCAGCTAAATCCTCATCCTTTACCAGTAATCCCTTACCACCACAAATCTGCCTTTATTGTTTTTTTTCCTATTCTCTCACTCCTGGAACTCTTTACTTCTCTTTTTCTCTGAAATTCTTTCTTTATCAAATTCACATTCTCACTTCTTTCCAAGTGTGTCTCCTGTCTCCCATTTATCAGGGCTTACTTACACTCTGCACTCTGAATGAAGCTTAAGGACAGTGCATGCCAAGTATAAGTAACCCCTGTTAAGTGATTTTCTAAAATTGGCACTACAACTTTCAATTTAATTGCTAAAATACTGACAGACAGAGAGAGAGAGAATAAACAAAATGTTTTTGTGCTGAAATTCATTCCACCTAATTGGATCTCTGTCTTACTGTTTACTTGTTAGACATTATGTTTTTTGCTGAAGTCAGTGATAGATGATACAGGCAGATGGTGTGTACATGTACATCATTTAATTCATTTAAGTGCACTTTATTCTTAAGAGATGTCTGGTAGGACTCTGCAATGGATGAATACAAACAAGTTCATCACCTTACTTAGTAACATTAGTCAGGGACTGATGTGTGCATTTTATTTTAATGCTGTGAACCATCATATAAAAGTCACAATATATTTTCACTGTATGTATATTCCAGAAGTACATAACCATTCCCCATAAACTGACATGAGAAAACTGTAAGGACATGTTTGGCTAGGTTGTCTACCTATGCACTCTACTAGCTTCATTCTGCATTCTGCTGCTTTAGCAGTAATATACTAAGCTTTCTGCAGTGTCATTTTGTCATTCATTTAATACCATGTTTGTCTCTGTTTGTACAGTGGCACTGTCCCCGCTTGTAATCATAACTAGAAAGGCACATTACCCATGGCACCACAGTGATGTCCAAGTGCCTTAGCAATTCCAGACGGGTCTCATCCACTCCTTGAAGATTTGCCAGTACATCTACAGAAATGTAACTAGCCTCAATTGTTGTTTGCGGCTCTATGTCCCTAGAAAAAGACATGTCAACCAGGTGATAAGTTCCTTAATATTCTTATAGGTTCATAGGCTAGTACTAGGCTAACTGCACTTGCGAGCCATTTTAAGCCTAGCCAGTTATCCCCTGTGAGATTCAAACCCTGTACCTTGTGTTTGTAATGCAAACACCTTAACCATTAGGCCACCCTCCCAACTAGTCCACTACTTCCCAATAATGTTCCTAATGAGGTCAGTATTCCAGAAATCATTTGAAATGCAGAGATCTGCTTTAATGAGTCCTGTAATGAAGAGACTGAATAACTGAAACATTTTACTTAAATATACTAAGTCCAAGATGACCATTTCTTGGAATACTCCATTTTCTCCAAGGTATGTTGATCTCAATGTTATTATACAAAAGTTTGGAGGAGTGAGGGGTGCAGGGGGGGCTGGCTCACCATGCAAAAATAATTTTAAAGGAGAAGAGTGATGTTTACTATCCACCCTTTTGCATTTTCAGTGTTTTTTGGCTTGCAGCACTGGTGTTATGAGTGCCGATATTTCAATAGGAAGCCCAACATGATTCCATTATTGCTAGAAACAGCCAGTGCAATGTCTCACCCAACTTTCATGAGTCACAAAATTTCTTGAATGCATATGAATGTTATTCTCCATGGCCTCAATAAACTCCTTGCATTAGCTATACCTTCCTGGCATTTCAATATCTGTCAGTTAGATATGTAATCCTTCCTTTAAACACTGCATGAGAGACTTCTTTCTTTAACTTAACAGCTTCACTCACTCCTGGTATCCACCAGAATGTCTTGGTAATACAAAGGCACTGATTGCTTTTGTTCCACAGCTCTGTATTACTTCATCAACTACTGAAGTTGTTTTTTTATTTAATTCTCTTGTTAAACAGCTAAAATTACTGGACACAACTGTTCATTTTCAGTGGTAACTCAGGAGTGCTTTCTGGTTAATTGACTTGCTCAGAGTCACAAGGTAGGCAAGTGGAGGTGGAAGGAATCAAACCTTATACCCTTGAGTATAGAAATCAGCTTGTCATCAACTCAGAATGTTTTAAACACATTTATAGAATTATCATTTACGACATAGGCAAACATACATTTATATAAAAAAACAAACCATGTTAACATCTTCATATTTAATCAATTATCATCAATCCAATATTACATAAATCAATCAACTCCTCCTCCTCCAAAACATTATTTTGCATGTATTGTCCCCACAATTTCCATTTTTTTCTATTTTATTTGCTCCTATCCTTTTTAAAGATCCCACTTCCCGTTCATTTATCATGGTTACAATACATACTACTTCAAATACACTTGGTTTAGCCTTTGATATCCATTTTCTAGCAATTGATTTCTTGCCAGCCACCAGAATTGCACTTAATAAGACCTTACTATGTCTAGGAAATTCAGATCCTGTATCCTAGCTCAAAAAATTATTTTCTAAGTTACATCCATTTACTCACCCAATATTTCTGACAGAGTACTCTGCGGGGAATTTTTAAAGTCTACCAATTCATTACAATCCCAGAACATATGTTCCCAGTTACATCTTTCTTCCCCATCACAAATCCAGCATTTGCCATCTACCTGAGGAAAATTGTTTTGAGACTGCTTTGGGTATAAAATTACATATGCAAACACTTCCAAGAAATATCCTGAATCTTCTTGACTTTGTTAGATATTTGGGAGCCATATGTATGCCTTCCCATTGTATATTTGTGAATTGTTTAGTCAGTCTCCCTTCCCAATCTTTTATAACCTCCTCTGATTGATTCCTATAGTCATCATGCAATATTTTATATGCTCTGCTAATTATCCCTTTTCAACATCAGCTTCTGTTCTAGATTCAACTGAAAACTCTACCACAGCAGGTTTTTCACTTAGGATTCCCCTCTCCCTTCCTCTTTGCTGATACTCGTATATCAATCTTTGATAGGGAAGGGATTCTCTAGGCTGCAGTCCAAATGTCTTTGTTTGCCTGTTCCCACTCAGTTCCCATTTTCTTTTCTCTTTCTTTCTCTCTAGTTATTTGTTCTCAGCAACTTGGTTTCTTTGCAAATTTTATCCAGAATTATTGTTGTTGTTATAGGCTCCCTAAGTTTAGCTACAATGTTTTCCTTTTTCTGTTGCTTAGGTCATTGTGCTATTTTTTTTCTGCTCTGTGGTTATCATCAAGAAACAGATGCTTAACAATAATCTTTCCAAACTCATGCATATTATTCAGATACTCCCTTATTTTCTCTTTAACATTTGTCTCTCTTATTGTTTTGTGAGATCTCCCTTATTCTGCAATACTGTAATCATTGCCAGTCCCTATAAATTATTATCGTTACTTCTTAACCATATCTCTTTTTCTTTTACTTCTTCTCTTTTATTAAACTCCATTTATATTTTATCACACTCACTAACTATAACTTCTGAAGACATTTCTATCTTCCCTAATAACTCTTGAATAATTTGTACTACCTATTCCTTACATTCCTCTCTTTTTAGCAGGTAGGTGGAAACCACTAGTGTCTCAATTGTATGTCAATACCCTGAATTGTTATTGGCACATTATCTGAAATAGTCATTTTATGTGTGTCAAAATGTTCAACTAAATGCACATGTTCTTGTGAAATATAATTTCTGTCTGGTTTGTCTCAGTCATGGTACCTTAGGGAATATTATGTAAATTCTTTCTGAGTTCTTACTACTGAATTCATGTTTTCTGTACTCAGTATCTTCATATTTTTTTTCAGAAATGTACCCTCTTTTGTTGTATTTTCCCTTCTAGGTCCCCCGATACATCTGCACTGTTGAAACCAAGTTCCGTCTCCCACCTATGCATAATATTCTCTGCTAAAAGCTAATAATTTATTCCAAAATGTTCTTAAGATCCATAATAGCAGTTTTAAGAGGAATGCAAATACATGCCAGCATAATCCTCCTCCATTTCCAGTAGCCCCTTATGACTACAATTCAATAATTACTATCTTTTTTCTCTATCACTGTTGGAGCTCCTCTAACATTTAGTTCTGAAATCCTTTCTTTATCAAATTCACGTATTCATTTCATTGCATCTGTGTCTCCTTTTGCATTGCTATTTGAACTCTGCATTTCTTAATATAATTTAATATTCTTTCCATTATTTTTATAACTGTGAGACCATTCATATTCCAAAATAACATGTTTAGTGTGGCCAGTATAATAGGAAGTTATTTTTCCCACCAATTATATATGACAGCTTTTTTAAATGTATATTTCCAGCTTTTCTGTTACATGTAGCCATTGATATTTGGTAGGTTGATCTTTTATACAGTTGATTCTTGTCATTTCCATTTGAACCTATGCCACATATTACAAAGCTTTTAGTTTTGGTGAAAACCGTTAAGCACACCCCCACCGCAAAAAAAAAAAAATGTCATAACCTATTATTTTAAAACAAACACACAGAAAACGATATACATATTCAAATAATGAAGTTTAATCTTCTTAATAGGCACAATAGTCCCCAATCAACAGCAACACTCACAAGCAAAACCTAAAGTAAAATTATGGTTATCCATGCTAAGATGCATATTACAGACTGTATTTCTAATTACAGTAATTACTGTCTATTCTTGTCTTATCTTTATTCCCCTCCCGGATGTGAAAAACAACATGCATGTTTTCAAAAAAAATAACTTTTAGCTTTGAAAAACAGTGCATTGGTTATCTTGAAATAAAACTAAATTATACACTGTTAATGCATTAAAGTATTCCATTACCAGAAAAGCTATTTCTTATTCACTTCCAATAATCTCAAACTTTATTTTTTACTGAACTACTTGCGTTGTAACTTTTAATTTTACATTTCTCTCAGTAAACAATGATCAGACCCTGAATTTATTGTTTTTACTTTTAGTCAGTTGTTTCCATGGAAATATAAAATCAAAATGTAGAGATACCCTCAGCTACAGATTTCTCATCTGACACTGAACATTTATTTCTTCAAGAAAACTAATTATTATATTGTGGTCTCTCATTTTTTTTAAAAGCCACTTACATTCATAAAAAAAAATGTCATTAGATTTAGCCAAGGACATTAATCCAAATATTTATGTATGCAAAAGTAAAGAAAACTTTTAATTTCTACATATATTATAATCAATACATGTTTGCACCCTGTCCCGTACCCCAACAGGCCAAGATTAAATCCTATTGACTTAAACATACTTTTGTCCAGCTTTTCTTCTCCTTTACACTGTAATGCCTACATTTCTTAAAACTGAAAAAAAGAAGAAAAAAAAAATCACCAGTTTACTTTGGTTTCTTTATCACATACAACAATCACTAAATTACTTTACTATATGACATCCAATTTACATCATAAAATGTTTTAAACAAATACTGTTAAGACGATAAATTGTTTTACTTGCAGTTATTTTTTTTCCCTTCTTCTCCCTCCTCTCTTTTCTTTTCCTTTTAGTTTCCTTCAAGACATTAATGAGATGAAGTGGGGGATTATGATTGTTAGTTCACCAACAAATTTAACAAAATCAACTAAACTCCCCTTTTTCTTGTAAAGCCATATTTCACAAATGTGAATGCTGCTGTCGCCTCACATTTATTCACTAATTTCACTGCTGCTGGTCTTTTTCCTATTCATCTGCATCTCCAAGCTATTGACCTGGCTCAAGTCCAAGCTACTTCTGATTCTTAAAGTCAAATCCGACACTTTTTTATGTCACTCATGCATTTTCCTTTGAGTACTGAAAGAGGTTTGAGTGGCAAAGTCTGTCCATTTTCTGTTGTTTTATATACATTTTTATTAAAGTTTTTTTTTCCTCTGCTGTGTACAGCAACTACTTTCTATTTTGTGTTTTAATCTCTGAATTGGTCAGCTGGTACTCGTCCATTATGTTTTGTTTTACAAACTTTTGTATTTCCCTCTTAGCCTGTTCTGCATCAAAAATTACTTTGATCCTCCAGAAAAAAGTATTTTGAAGACAGCTGGATAAAGCATGAATCTCACACCTGCCTCTCAACAAGCTCTCATTGCTGGGATAAAGTTCTTTCTCTTCTCCCTGGTTTACAGTAAATAACCATTTTCCACAAACACTCTATTTTCTCCAGTTTTTAATACGTTGCTTTTCGGCCACAGTTTTGTCAGGATTAACTCTTTCTGCTGGTATGACTGCATCTTTACTAATACAGGTCTTGGTTGCTTTCTCATGGCCATGGTTGCAGCATACACATGATGTGCCCTTCCAATTAACAAATTCTGCTGTGGAATACCAATCCATTTACTTATTTGTGCTTTCATAAAATTAATGCATTCTGTTCCTTTTAGTTTCTCTGGTGTAGCAGAAAAATCTCATTTTTTTCTCTGTGTGCTCTGTCCTCTAACCGTACCATTTTTCAAATCGGCTCTTCTTGAACAGTCTCATACTCAGATGGAGTTTTCTTCATTTCACCCACTGATTTTCACAGTTTTATCAGTTCCTCTGAATAGCTGTTTAAAGTCTCTTCCATTTTTCCAGCCTTGTGTTATTTGAGTTGATATATTGCTTCAATATTTAATTTATTTTAATCAAATCTGAACACATTTGACTTATTTTTTCCACTAAATTACTAGAAACTATCTTTTGTATCAAAGCTGGAACTCTGCTTTTTGCCAAACAGCAACTATCCCTGGTGGATATGTTAAAGCATCTTAGTTCTTGTGCACGAGTGAGGTTAGATGAGTTTAAGAGATGGGCAAGTGCCTGGGCGACAATGGCAGCAGTACTGCAAACACCGGACTGCACCATCAATTCACTGAACAGTTTATGCCCCATCTTCAATGATAGTCTCCTGTTTTGGGTAGTGATGAGATTATGAAATTACACTTGCAAGTAGAAAAAATTAAGTTCTCTTGCAGGGTTGCTGTGCTCACTCTCTATAACATAGTGAGGAGCTTGTCAGTCTAGGTGGAACTTGAAATAAGTTGCTGCTCTTCTAGATTGATAGGAGCCAGATGAAATAGTTTGGATGCCTAGCCCAGAGGTGCCCTGGCTAAATCCCATGAGGAGTGTTCCAAACATAGCTCACTAGCAGGAGGCTCTGGGACAAACCTAGGACGTCCTAGAGAGATTAGATGGGGCTCTTTGGAATCATCCTGGCTGAGCCAGGAACTGTTGATGGACATCGAGACGTCTGATCTCTTTTACTCATCTGGCTACCACTGCATTTTTCTCACAAGACAAGTTGTTTCAAAAATGAAAAAAGTGAAAGGGAGGATAAATGAAAGGAATGATGTATGTATGTATGTATGTATGTATGTATGTGTGTATGTTTGTATGGATGTCACTTAATTCCAGATGCACATTTTGGTGTACATGGCAGGACTTATCACCATTTCTGTTTTGTAGTGGAATTTAACTTTGTTGTTATTCATTGTTGCCTTGCTTTAGGAGCATTATCTATATGTATTATTATGTGTACTTGCTCAAACCTAGCTGTGATGCTGACTTTGCATTGCAGTACAAATTACTGGCATTTGGTCCAAGGAATTTTGGTACAAGTTGCAATTATGAGCAGCCTTGTGTTTAATCACAATCCAGGATGTAGAAGCACAGCCTGAAGAGTGTTATGTGCTTATCCTTTCACAAACAAAGCAGGCTGCAACCTTTCTATATGAGGAGTCATATGCAAACAGCCCAGTGTCACAGGTATGTCAATGAGCCATCCATTCCCTGTTTGTATATGTTGGTGAAAACTGCGAGACTGTTTTGGATATTGTGCATATTGTAATAAGACTACTCAACAGTACCTAATTTAGAAGTACATACCTACTTTCAGGCATGATTTATGCCTTTGTATGATGTACCAGTTTTTAGAGGTATGTACCTAATTTCAGGATTCATTTATTTCCATTCCATCATTTTTCTAATCTTGCCACCCATTGCATATGATTTTAAAACTGTTTAGTACACAGAAAACTAGACTGTATTTCCAACATACTGGTGATACAAGTAATTTAGAGAAAGAGGACCCATATTTTATACCTCCCTTTTCCGGAAGCAAGAATAAATTACTTTCAAGGAAGATTTTTGCTGTATTTTTTATTAAAATATTAAAATTCTATACATTGTTCATAATATGCTTATATTTTTGTTACTTGAAGTTTTTTTACACTTGAGTTTCTAAGAAGTATTCCATAATCCTACTTGAAGTAGGAAGAGTTATCAGATATTTGGTATTCAAATAGTATCCTAATAAGGTATCCACATCTTGGCCTCATATACCTACTTTTCCAAAAGCCTTTGTACTTATTTTCAGTATCCACTGGTTGAAAGTTATGATTGCCACCATGATGCCACAGTAGCTCCTAAACACAGGGGGTTATCTTATTAATGTTAATACCATCAACCTCTTACCGCAAGAAATCTGGACAGAATCAAAAATTATGGGGTTACAAAGGCCCAAAAGTAGGGATACATTTTAAGTATTGCTCTTATAAAATAAAGAAAGTTGCTAGAGTAAAAGGTTTTGTGTTAGCATGAGTAAAAGGTTTTGTGTCAGCTTGCATGTTTTGAAGGATATGAGGATCTTAAAGGATATGGGAGTTGTTTGGCATAATGGTTAAAGTCTTTATGTCATAAACACAAGGTGCAGGGTTTTATTCTTACCTCAGGTTATTGGCTAGCTTCAAAACTTCCCTTCAGGATTGTTTGTCTAGTATTCATCTATGAAGTCAGAAACTCAAATGTCTGCCATCATTTAATGACTTCAGTTCTCACTGAATTTGCCAGAAAACCACATATATCATGAGGTGCAGACCAAAAATAAAAGGGAAAAATGTGGACATTCATGAAGTATATCCTAATGAAGTATTTTGAGATGGTATTACTAAAGAAGCATGGGAGTTAGGGATGCCAGTGAACATATAGGTGTGATGTGAGTTATGCATGCCATTGCTCTGTGGTCCAAGTGGCATCAAAGCATCAAACCTATAATGTGTTTACAAGTTACAAACTCATTAAAATGATAATGAGCAGTCAGAGATCACTCAGATACAAAGCAGTAAATTATTAGTTGGCCACATGCAGAAGACATGTGGTGCAAACAAAGGGCTATTGTAAGACTGCATTTATACAGAGCACCACAGTGTAATAAGTCAGTATATGTGTAACCTCTGTCTATAATGTGGAATAACATTAAATAGCAGAAATATTCAAAAGATACAGCAATATCAAACTTAGTATATGTTCCACAGCGTGCATAATTGCAGTTCTGCTATTCTTATGTCTGCAATTACAGTTCTCAGAATTCCAGCAGGTATCCGTGAAATGCTGTGCACTTTGCTTTATTTCAAAGAGGGTAATCATCCCATGGCATGTATGGCCAAACTACATGCATATATGTATTCAACCATTATTTTCTCTAGTACTGCACTCATGCATACTAACATGACAATACCACCACTTGGATGTTGTGGCACTTTGTCATTTTGTATTATTTACTTATTTACTTAGTGCAATTGGTTATGCATGTAGGTGAAGTGGTCAGATGAGCCTTTTTAGCCTTGAACCAGGCTCCTATTGAGTAACAAGTACAGTGATCAATTCTAATGAGCCACAATGTACAATAGTCCAATTCTGTTACCAATACAGTTGTTAAATTAAATAAGTAGAATTCACAAAACTGTGTTACAGAGTTAACATTTTTACCAGATGGCAAAAAAAATATAACGGGAGAAATAATTTTGCACTAACCCTTGATGGTCTAGTGGTTGGGATTCGGTATTCTCACTACCATGGTCCAGGTTTGATTCCTAGTAAGGGAACTTCAATAGCTTTTTATTTTGGAAGGTGTCATAATGGTTAAGGCCTTTACCTTATAGACACAAGGTGCCAGGATTGGTTCTCACATGTGGTAATTGGCTAGGCTTAAAATGGCCCACAAGGGCATTTAGCCTAGTACTAATCTATGATCCTATGATAAGTACTAATCTATGATCTTATGTCTTTTTATTCAGCAATTAACCATTATTAGAAAAGTAAGTGCTGGTTGATTCGGCCAGAAAATTACCTTTCCTTTTGGTGGATGACCTTAATACTTGGTTCACTCTTGACTTCAGTTGGAAAATGATTCATGTTTCAAGACTGAGTTTGGAAAATGCTCTTTCTTTAATAACTGTCCTGAAATGAGGACTGATAAACGTTATGCCATCCTCCTGTGTTCTTCTCAGTACACAGATTGGGTGCCTGATGGCCAGGCAAGATTAGATTAGAAGCATTGTCCTAGTATTAATATTTTTGCAAAATTGTGCCCAGCAACATTTCAGGTCTTCTAGGCATAGGTGGCCATTTAAAGCCTTTTATCGGAATAAAGTGGTGGGTGTGTATGTCCACAAGTAATACAAAGCAACTTATCTTATTTTCCAAAGCCTTCAGATTTTGAGTTATTTACAGATGTGGATTTTCACAACTAAGATGACTGAAGCCCATGCTTGTTGCTCTTGTCTAGGTAGAGACGATAAGAGTGTCACCTTTATAAACTGGTGTATGTGACATCTGGATGTTATTAGTTTTTCTTCTTCGAGGACAATTAATGTCTATTTTCTAAGTTAAACAGCCTTGTAGACATTACATGGCAATGTGTTACAGCTTGGGATGTCTTGTGAACTTGATGCTCTGTTTGTGCATACAGTGTTAATGAATGTTGCCATTTTGTCATTTTTATTTGATAGCCAGATGTATAATTACACCCTACTAAAGATATTTTGTATGACTGAGTTTGAGACTGCTTTTTGCCTTTTGCACTAACATAGTGGATCACATTACAGAATGATACAAATCCATACCATGATTTTCAGAAATGTACACTGAGAGTTACTACTCAATGGAAGGGGAGCAAGGCTAGGTGTATCGGAGGCGGGTTCAAATTGTTTTATCATGGTGTGGATGGGAGGAGAAATGGCATAGGCATTATCCTGAAGGAACAGTATGCTAAGAGTGTTTTGGAGGTGAAAAGAGTGCTGGATAGAGTGATGTTTATAAAGCTGGAAATTGATGGTGTATTGATGAATGTTGTTAGTGCATATAATCCACAAGTTGGATGTGCGATGGATGAGAAAGAAAAATTTTGGAGTGAGTGTGATGACTGTACTAAAGGGTGAGAGACTGGTGATTGGAGCAGATTTCAAAGGGCATGTTGGTGAAGGGAACAGAGGGGATGAGGAAGTGATGGGTAGGTATGATGTTAAGCAAAGGAATGCAGAAGGTCAGCTGGTAGTGGATTTTGCGAAAAGGATGGACATGGCTGTGTTGAATATGTATTTTAACAAGAGGGAGGAGCATAGGGTGACATGCAAGAGTGGAGGAAGATGCACACAGGTGGATTATATCTTATGTAGAAGGGCCAGTCTGAAGGAGATTGGAGACTGTAAAGTGGTGTCAGGAGAAAGTGTAGTCAGGCAGCATAGGATGGTGGTTCGTAGGATGACATTGGTGTTCAAGAAGAGGAGGATGACTGTGAGGGCATCACCAAGGATCAAATGCTGGAAATTCAAAAATGGTAATTGCGAGGTGATGTTCAGGGAAGAGTTAAGACAGGCACTGGGTGGCAGTGAAGAGTTACTGAATAGCTGGGTAACTACAGCAGAGCTAGTAAGAGAGATGGCTAGAAAGGTGCTTGGTGTGACATCTGGAAAGGGGAAGGAGGACAAGGAGACCTAGTGGTGGAATGAAGAAGTACAGGAAAGTATACAGAGAAAGAGGTTGGGGAAGAAGAAGTGGGATTGTCAGAGAGATGAAGAAAGTAGACACGAGTATAAGGTGATGAGGTGCATGGCAAAGAGAGAGGTGGCTAAGGATAAGGCATATGAAGAGTTGTATAAAAGGTTGGACACTAAGGAGGGAGAAATGGACCTGTACCAATTGGCTAGACAGAGGGACCGAGCTAGTAAAGATGTGCAGCAGGTAAGGGTGATAAAGGATAATGAGGGAAACGTACTCACAAGCGAGGAGAGTGTGTTGAGCAGATGGAAAGAGTACTTTGAGGGGCTGATGAATGAAGAGAATGAGAGGGAGAGAAGGTTGGATGATGTGGGGATAGTGAATCATGAAGTGCAGTGGATTAGCAAGGAGGAAGTAAGGATAGCTATGAAGAGGATGAAGAATGGAAAGGCTGTTGGTCCAGATGACATACCGGTGGAAGCATGGATGTGTTTATGTGAAATGGCAGTGGAGTTTTTAACTAGATTGTTTAATGAAATCTTGGAAAGTGAGAGGATGCCTGAGGAATGGAGAAAAAGTGTTTTGGTACCGATTTTTAAGAATAAGGGTGATGTGCAGAGCTGTAGTACCTACAGAGGGATTAAATTGATCAGTCACAGCATGAAGTTATGGGAAAGAGTAGTGGAAGCTATGTTAAGAAGGGAGGTGATGATTAGTGATCAGCAGTATGGTTTCATGCCAGGAAAGAGCACTACAGATGCGATGTTTGCTTTGAGAGTGTTGATGGAGAAGTACAGAGAATGTCAGAAGGAGTTGCATTGTGTCTTTGTGGATTTAGAGAAAGCATATGACAGGGTGCCTAGAGAGAAATTGTGGTATTGTATGAGGATGTCGGGAGTGTCAGAAAAGTATGTAAGAGTGGTACAGGATATGTACGAGGGCAGTGTGACAGCGGTGAGGTCTGCGGTGGGAGTGATGGATGCGTTTAAGGGTGGAGCTGGGATTACATCACAGTTCAGCTCTGAGCCCTTTCTTACTTGTAATGGTGATGGACAGGTTGACAGACGAGATCAGACAGGAGTTCCCGTGGACTATGATGTTTGCAGATGACAGTGTGATCTGGAGTGAGAGTAGGGAACAGGTGGAGGAGACCCTGGAGAGGTGGAGATATGCTCTAGAGAGAAGAGGAATGAAGGTCAGCAGGACTAAGACAGAATATATGTGTGTGAATGAGAGGGAGGATAGAGGAATGGTGAGGATGCAGGGAGTAGAGGTGGCGAAGGTGGATGAGTTTAAATACTTGGGATCAACAGTTCCGAGTAATGTTGAGTGTGGAAGAGAGATGAAGAAGCGAGTACAGGCAGGATGGGGTGGGTGGAGAAGAGTGTCAGGAGTGATTTGTGACAGACAAGTTCCAGTAAGAGTGAAAGTGAAGGTCTACAAGAGGGTAGTGAGACCAGCTATGTTATATGGGTTGGAGACAGTGGCATTGACAAAAAGGCAGGAGTCAGAACTTGACGTGGCACAGTTGAAGATGTTAAGATTTGCACTGGGTGTGACGAGGATGGACAGGATTAGGAATAAGTATATTAGAGGGTTAGCCCAGGTTGGAAGGTTTGGAGACAAAGCCAGAGAGGCAAGATTACGTTGGTTTGGACATGTGCTGGGGAGGGATGCAGAGTATATTGGGAAAAAGATGCTAAGGATGAAGCTGCCAGGTAACAGGAAAAGAGGAAGGCCTAAGATAAGGTTTATGGATGTGTTGAGAGAGGACATGCAGGTGGTTGGTATGACAAAGCAAGATGCAAAGGACAGGAAGAAATGGAAACAGTTGATCTGCTGTGGCGACCCCTGACGGGAGCAGCCAAAAGAAGAAGAAGAAGAACACTGAGAGCTACTACTGATGATAGTGAATTTGCTTTTTTGTTTCATTATATTGTGCATTTCCAATAACTATAAGAATTTCAGTGGCTTTTGGCTCAAATCACTTCCCTAATTGCTATGCAGCATGATTTCTGGCAGGCATACATAGTGTGGTGTGTGTGTGTGTGTGTGTGTGTGTGTGTGTGTGTGTGTGTGTGTGTGTGTGTGTGTGAGAGTCTCTGCGTGCACGTGTGTGTGCGTTTGTGTCTGTGTGTGTGTGTGTGTGTGTGTGTGTGTGTGTGTGTGTGTGTGTGTGTGTGTGTGTGTGTGTGTGTGTGTGTGTGTGTGTGTGTGTGTGTGTGTGTGTGTGTCTGTTTGTGTGGGTGTTTGTGTGTCTGTGTCTGTGTCTGTGTGTGTGTGTGTGTGTGTGTGTGTGTGTGTGTGTGTGTGTGTGTGTGTGTGTGTGTGTGTGCCTGTGTGTTTGTGTGTGTGAGAGAGAAAGAGAGAGAGAGAGACTGAGAGCACTGTGACAGTGTGATTTGGTACCATGAAGTCAATACAGGATGATCTGTATATATGCACAGTTGTTTGTGTGTGTGTGTGTGTGTGTGTGTGTGTGTGTGTGTGTGTGTGTGTGTGTGTGTGTGTGTGTGTGTAAGACAGCTCTGTAACAGTGTGATGTGGTACCATGAAGCCAACGCAGCATGAACTGTAAGCATACAGACATGCCACTGATTTATGAATATCACAGTGTCTTAAACTCCCCTTCAAACAGTACTCCCAACGACCATTAAACTGAAAGCGGCCACATAACAAATACATAATTACTGCAGCAAAATGGATGGAGACGTATGTCACATGTTCATTCCTCCAGAGTCAATAAAAGCAGGTGCAGCTGGGAATACAAACTAAAGGCATTTTAATGACTGAAGAGCACTCTGCTTCCACACAAGAGGACACAGGCAGGGGAAAATAAAACACAGTAGTATAAGAAAACGCTTGCTAGCAGTTCATAATTTTAGCTACTCCTGCTAAATTGACGGACTAATGTTTCAATTTTCTGTAGATTTCTATATGTAACATTGCAATGGCTACCCTTTAAAATTTTGCTTCAAGGATCCTGAGGAATGGGAGAGGCAGTTAAAATGGTCCTTTATACAGCAAAATCAGGACAGTTACATTAGCAGCTGATCTGGTACAAAACTATTATAAACATGGAAATTAAACAGCATTTTCTAAACACGATTTAACTGCATGCTGCTGCAACACTAGAAAGTTGAAAAAAATGAAGCTAGAGGAAAAACATTACATTAATCCACATGCACTCTTATTACAGGTAAACTACATGTTTCTCAGAAATTCTGAAGTGTTGCACACCTCACTGTAATAAGAAGCAGGAAGTGCAGTAACCAGTAATTTGGTGATGATTGGCCCACTCAGTAAACCACTGCTGTACCCTTTCTAACATACTGCTCTTTCCAGCTACTGAGAGCAAGCAAACTGCAACAATCTATTCTTGATAAAATGCTGTTATAAAAAAACATGCAAGGAGTAGGTATTACAATCACACAGAATATCAGTTTAGAGGTGAGGGCAAAACATCTCCATAAACACATGCACTGAGTACAGCAGCTAACTTAGACTGTTGCTTTCTCACTCATCTGTCCTTGACAACAAACAACCTAGTCAATTTCTATATTCAGTCACAAGCGATCTAACATGGTGATGCTCCGTAATTAGCTTCAGAAATGACATTCTTTAAACCTCTTTAAAAAAGTATAAATGTGAACGTGTAAATGTGGACAAAAGGACAGAGTTGTGTGTTTAATGTTAAATTGAGGTGATTGCATGCTCACATATATATATATATATATATATATATATATATATATACATATATATATATATATATATATATATATATATATATATATATATATATATATATATATATATATATATATATATATATATATATATATATATATATATATATACACTTTATATCGTTATTAGGTTTTGGTACCCTGCTTACCTAACAAAGCCGGACCCAGGATCGCACAATTTTATACAACCCAGTACTTCTGAGTCTGTTTGATTCAGATTGTGCTTGAGATACCAGACAATGGTCTATTTCTTGACTTTTAAAAGCATTTTATTCTGTGTGCATTATACTACTCCTGTACAATTTGAGGTGATTTGAATTATGACCTTACATTGAAGAATGATTACCTGACAAACTGTTCCCTCATATTTAAATGATATGATGTTATATCATCTTTATATACAGTGTTTCACACTGAGTAGAAATTGGACCATTAATGTTTTCTTTATTTGCAAATAACATGGTGAAAGAAGAATATGTATAACATGTAGACAATGATTCACATTTAATATGTTAAAGATCAGAGTAACAATTAGCTATTAGTCTTGGACCGAGGTGGCAATGAGTTTTTTTTTTACCTGGAGAGGAGAGCGGTTTTCACAATGTTGAGAGTTAACATATTAGACTGTAGACTTTGTTTAGTGCCACTTGTAAGGAATTTCCATCATTTGTAGAGGAACTGGCAACAATTGTAATTCTAGAATGGGAAGATAGTATGATTATATACTTCCCAATAACAAAGTGCTTCTGTTTGAAAAAAACACCCCATAGTTTGAAACAGGGTTTTAATATACTTTCTGTTTTGGTGATTGTCCTTAGTTTTACTGCAGCTGGTGTTCTGTTGTCAGTGTTTGCTCCAGTCTTCATTTCTTTATTTGCTAAACACTGTTTTACAGACTTTGTTCTCTTAACTGATGATGATAAGGAGGAGAATGGATATTCTGTATAACCAGAAGATAATGGTGAAGACTATAAATGTGAAACGTTTCTCCCTGGGCCTCTGCTGATAAAGGGTTTTGTCTGAGTCAGACTTTTCTGATCAGCAAAGATAGATAGCTAGATAGATAGTATATACATGCATACATAGATACATAGATAGATAGATAAATGTGGAAGGGACATGCAGAAAAGTCTTATGGCCTGCTAACCTGAGTCGACTATCCTGGAGGAGGACACACTAGATATTGTGTAGGAATAGTGGTGAGTGGCAGCCTTCTGAGGAGAGTGAGTGATGTCATCCGAATCAATGACAAGCTCATAGCAATCAGACTCCAGTATAAACATGGCACAGAATTCATGATTTCATTCTATGCTCCACACCAGGACTGCTATGGTGAGAGAAAGTGTAGAATATCCTTGATACAGTGGGGAAAAAGTGACTTTGCCTTGATAATAGGTGATCTGAATGCTTATATCAAGACACACAAAATAGTATATGAGGATTACCTGACACACATGGATTAGGCAACTGGAAGAATGACGGAGAGTTCATTCTAGGCTTCTGTCTGGCAGATGGCTTAATGGTAACCAAGACATGGTATTAGCCAGCATTCGGTTATGGTAGACTTTCTTCGAGTAAGAAAGAGCACTGAGGGTGAGTTACAGTTTTCAAAGTCATCCCTAATGAAAAGGTTAAGCCCATGCATAAATCACTAGGGGCCACAATTAGGTTCATAGGTAATTGTTAAGCAATCAGTTTGCAGCCTATTACAATATTGACAACAACCAGAGGTCAGACTCAAACCTTGTACATTATGTCTGTGAGGTGAAGACCATAACCATAACACCACCCCTGCCCCTTTAGTTTCAGGCGATAGACAGAGAAGGCTCTAAGATCACAAAGTCTAGTCTGAAGACCTATAAGTTGTCTGCAGTGAAAGCTTAACAGTTCAGGATAGTACTCAAGTATCAGACACATCAGGGTGAAGAGGAAATTGGTCGAGCAGAAGATAAAGAAGAAGGATGGCAACATCTCAAAACAGCATGTATGAATATGACAGAAATGATTTGTAGTTTAGCCATGAAAAGAAATAAGATACTCAAGGAAAACTGGTGGTGAAGTACAAAAGTCCAGGAAGTTATGTAAATAAAGGAGGAGTGCATGAAGAAGTGGAGAGGAAGTAATGATCAACCAGGCTAGGAGGCAATACAGGTTGTCTAACAGAAAGGTTAAGACAGCAGTCACAGTGACAAAATAAAGGCATCAGAACAATCATGTAAGTTTCTAGAAAGTGATTTAGCAAATGGAATAAAGAAGCTCTATCAGGTTAAAGACAACAAGAGAAAGGAAAATAGATAGTCAGCAGACATCATTCATAATGGATGCTAGCAAAAATCTGCTCACCCTTTGCAGAGAACACTAAGAGAAAGATGGGAGAAGTAATCCAAGAAGCTTCTGAATGAAAAAAAAAAAAAAAAAAACAGAACTTATCCTGCTACATGCAGAGCTCACCCTAGAAGAAATATAAAGTACACTAACAAAATGGACATCAGAGCAAGCGTCTGGCTTAGATGAAGTCACATCAGATATGATCAACATGTTAGCTGCATTAGGGGAAGAACAGCTACTGAGGGTGCTCATCACTGTATGTATATATATATATATATATATATATATATATATATATATATATATATATTGAGAGAGAGAGAGAAAGAGAAATTTCAGGTGACTGTAGAATAAACATTCTAGTGCCAGTTTACTATTGGGAGCACATAAGTATCAAACTTCTGTCCCACTGCATGCAAGTTCAGGAAAGAGTGAATGATAAATAAACACACAGATAGGTGAAAATAGGATGGCAGATTAGCAGGTCCCATTCAGATCAGAATTAGCACCAACTGTCCTCAAGAATAGAGGAAACATGTCATACAAACTTGTTTGGTCTGTCCTTGGATATTCATATTATAAAATATAAGGGCTAATAATTGGGAATACAAACTAGGATAAATAGCCTAATAAGTACTTATAAACACATGAACTAAGGAGACAATACAACTGACCCAATGTTTGTAGTGAGACAGAGTGAAGATGATACTGGAGATGAGCAAATAGTCCAACTGAGCTTTCCTAGACAGGGAAAAGCATATGACAAGGACCCAATAAAACTGATCTGAGCAAGTATGTAATAGTTCAAATTCCCAGGAAACATTGGAAGAATTAGTGCAGGTTATGGACAATGACCCAATAACACAACAAGTTTCATGGTCAGATTCATAAATGGATTCTCACAGGAAGTAGGTGAGCAATACAGTTCAGCTATGAGCCTATTCCTTTTCATGCAACTGATGGTCTACATCAGCAAACATGTTGGAGGGTGGACAGTTCAACATACCTGCTGCACGGAGACAAAGTGAACTACAAGTAGACTCTGAACAACAACTTAATGCAAATGAAAGGGGAATAGAATGTAGAACACAAGGCACATGGGTAAAAACTGAATACAGACAAAACACCCTCCCAAAATGGTTGGAAAGAAGTATATCATGCTTTCCAAATACTTTAAACAGGTAGACTTCTTTCTGATATTGGAAATATTCCTAAAGGTGGAGATAAACTATTGTATAGAACCTATTTTCTTTCAGGCCACTCAAAGATTACAATTAGTATAAGATGGCCTGGTGATCTAAGCCGGAAAACAAAGGGTATAAACTAGTCCCTAAACCCAAACTTACTTTAGAAGAAGGATATAATACAAGAAATTAAAATCATATTAGATGGACTTGATCATGACATAACACTAAGAGATATTCCCTATGATACTCAATGGGCAGAAAGTAAAGCAAGGATTAGGGGAATTTTGATTAAAAAAGCATCATACAATAAACAAGTATATAAAGAGAAAGAGTCAAAACTAAAAAAAAATAATCAAAACAGAAGAAACAATCCAAAAAATGAATTCAGTGCTGGAAGAACAGATTAATAACTTACAAAATGAATTATATACAATGCATACAGAATAATTCTCATTCACAGAAATGAAAACCTTAACAAGGTCCACAGAATGGGCACAAACTCCCACAAGAGTACTGGCGAGGATAATAAATGTTAACAATAGTGCATGTATGATAACAGAAATTGACTACCAAAGGAACAAATATAATACTAATCAAGAAATTATTAAAACTTTTGAAGACTTATATACAAAACTATATGCCTCTCAAAAGCTAAATATTATGGCATTAGAGAGAGAGAGATACCTTCCTAAAGAATCTAAACTTCAAAAAGGTAAATCAAAACACAGAAAGATCTACTTAATGCACCTTTCAGACAACAAGAAATCCTTTCAGTAATAAATAGTCTAAAAACAAGTAAAGCTCTTGGACCTAATGGTTATACTGTTTGTTTGTGTCTTTCAGCTTTTCCCGGTTAGGGGTCGCCACAGCGGAACTCCGGTCCGCTAATGATTGGCAGTAGAGTTTTACTTGCTGGCTTGCCAGGCCTAATGCACAACCTTCAACGAAGGAACGGCAGTTCATGCATGTCACCACACAGAAGACGCTCTATCTGAGAATCAAACGGGCAACGTCTAACTGTGAGGTGACAACGCTACCGCAGCACCACCACCGCAGTGGGGTTACTGATTTTTATAAATCCTTTGGACAAAAAAAATCATAGCTTTTACTTTAAATATAATACCTATATAAGAGAATATGGCATTGCAGATCTATATTTAAATAACTCAAAGACAATCATTATACCTAAAGGAAAATCTGATAACAAAAACCTAGGAAACTATAGGCCAATTTCTCTCATAAAGCTAGACATCAAAATTTTAGCTGCAGTGCTTGTACACAGACTGAAAAAAAGTATTACCAAACAAAATATCACTTGGACAGTTGGGATTCATGAATGGTAGGCAGACATGTGATAACACATTAACCTTAGATACAATGATCTTGCTATCTAAACAAAATAAAACCCCTATCTATGCCTTTGCTTTAGATGCATGTAAAGCATTTGACAAAGTAAATCTAAACTTTTTTATTTTCTATACTGCTCTATTTTGATATACCACAAGAATTTACAAATATAATAAAAATGTTATATGAGCACACTTACACATCTCTATACATTAATTAAATAAACTCAAATCCTATAAAAATTCTAAATGGGACCAGACAAGGGTGCCCGCTATCTCTGTACTTCTTTATGTATAATTTCTATTTTCACTCATAACCCAAATGACATACCTTCATATTCCAATTTTAAATTGCACTAGCAGCCTTTGCTGATGATTTAAACATATATATATATATTGTACTCCCTAACACTGACATGAGCAAAATTCTAGACTCAGTTAACAGCTTCTCAAAAGTTTCAAACTATGAAATTAATCCCACAAAATCCCTAATTTTCCCTATAAATCCATTAGGTTATACAGTATCATATTTTCCTGACTTGGAAATAAAACTGAAATACTCCATAAAATACTTAGGGATATCCTTTGAACATAACCCAAAACTATTCATGCAGAATAGTTTACTAAAGATATGCGCAGACATTGAACAAGATATCCAATGATGGGGAGAAATGAAGCTATCTTTTCTTTTGAAAGCAGCAATTATAAAAAGGAATATTCATCCATCCTCTACCCCATTTTTATCCATTTTTGCACATGGGGTTGAGGTGTCAGTTCAGCAGTGACAATCATCTCAAGCCAAGGTTTAGACTGCCGGGTGGTTAGCCCTACCATGGTAGTTCATCCATATGACTCACTCACACTCACACCTATGGGCAGTTTAGAGTGTCCATGTCATTAGAAAGTGGGAGGAAACCGAAGCACCTGGAGGAAACCCAAATGACCACAGGGAGGACATGCAGACTCCGCACAGAAAGCATCGCAGCCAAGAATCAAACAAAAGAATCTCTTGCTGTGAAGTGACAATACTTACCACTGCACTCCCGCGGCCACCCCCATTTTTTTGGGGGGTTATAAAAGTAAATATTCTCCCAAGGTTATTATCTCAACTCAATGCAACTAATTTAATAGTTCAGAAAAACTTCTTTAAAAAACTAAATGTAGCTCTAGTTAAGTTTATCTGATACCTTAAGCCTGTCAGAATAAGCTATCAGAATTGAATGTATCCTAAGGAAAAGGGGGGAATGGGACTACCTGATTTTAATGTATATTATGATACAATATGTTCAAACAGGATCATTCAAGTTGCTGATTACAATCCCAAGAGTAAAGAATGGTATCCACTATGGATTAAATTATGGTATGACTACATCAAAAACAGTAAAATCAATTCAAAAGCCCTTCCATTTCTAAAGCAGGAAAATCTAAAGGATAGCAGATTTCATATCTCATTAAAACATAGAATAATTAGATTTCAGAAATTATGGAAACACTAAATTTAACAAATACTACAACCTGTTACAACCAATCCATCTGAATCTGAACCTCAAATTAAATAATGCAATGATAAACTTGGATATCTATCCACTCATTAAGAAATACAATGTTTGAGATATTTACAGACGTAGAAAAAAATCTTTAGAGGACATAAGAAATGTCCAAACCTTCTAAAAGGATATATCATAATGCTAAGGCAAACTAGAGAACTGTGTACTTCAATAATAGGAGACCTTGAAGTAAATGATAAAATATAAATATGTGCTATTCATTATGGAACTCAACTTTAAGGACAGAAATGCTATCAAACACATATAGGCTTATAGTATCCTTTAGATATTGACCATCTATTTTATATTCAAAATATTGAGTTGAGAAGCTCAGAGACATTACTGAAAAGCAAAAATCTAAATGTATTGAAACAATGTTAAAATTCATCCCTTTTAAGAAACTCATGTATATTCAATTAATGATAACCAACAATGCTTACTTTACCCCAGAAATGCTCAATAATTTCAATTCAGAAGTTTACCAAACTGTCCATGCTACTCTTTACAAATAGCAGACCTATTCCACATCCTCTGAAGCTGTAAATGTGCTTGAAATTATGGTGCTCACTGAGAGTCAGACTGGAGAAGATGGGATATCTAAAATCCGTATTATCATGGGAATTTGCAATTTTGCATATCACCTCTCAAAAATTGCATACAATTAATTTGTATATTCTAATTACCTTCTTCTCTCTAGTAAAATTGTACATTACCCAGAACTGGTTTGATTGAACCAAATTGTCATGGGAGGGCTTCAGAAGTATGGCAATAAAGTATATATCAGTACATAACGAATAACCAAATTAAGCATTCCTATTTTCTAAAATACTGGAGTCTTCTCCTGGATCATATTTTAAAAGAATAGATGAGAAAAGACAAATTAGTGTGAATGTAAACTCTAAAGTGCATAAGACATATTCTTTCATGAGTCTGTATTTAATAGCAAATATGAATATTATATAAACTATGGCACAAATCTTAATCAGAAGTTGATTTTCTGTAGCACTTGTATATATTGTATATAGAGTGTTATCTATATTGTGTATTTTATTGTACCACTGACATTTCTCTTGTAACAAGAATGTACCTAAGTATGACTGTAGTTCCTGTACAATGTAATTGAATTGTGGCTTGTAAAATGACTGGAATTGAAGTATGCAAACAATACAAGAGAAGAAGAAAAAAATAAAAATATTTGAAAAAAAACAACAGGTGCAGGTTTTCTAATATGGTTTTCTCACTTTATACCTAAAGATCTCTTATATTCTATCCTCCTTTCACTATTTAAGACAATGATAAGGGAAGCAATGGATTTGTCAGCAGACCTCTGTTTTATAGCTGGTGGCTAAAATGATTCTGTTTATTCATTGTACAAGGAAAATCACATCCTCTCTTAAAATGTTCTGCTGTGCACTGAGAAACATTAAGCTCCTTTAACATCTCTCAAATAATTCCAGTGCCATTCTAGCATTCATAATTTGGACATAATGTCTACATTTCAGGATTGAGCTACCCAAATGATTCTGTATTACTATCAATGTTCTGTTCTCTTTTTCATTAAAGCATGTAATGCACTTGTGTTTTAGTTGTTATGGTTAGTTTGAAAAAGCTACTTTTGCAAGAATCCATTTGATCATATTCATAACCTTATGGCATGACTCAGAAAAAGGTGTACTAAAAGTACTTTTGTATTTTCTTTTTTACTTACGGGTGCTATTTTTTTTACTGTTCTGTTTGCTATTTCAAAGTTTCTATATAATCATTTTACTATATGGCAATTTCCTGATTTGAAGTGATGTTCTTTGTTGCTGTAACGGTGTCTCTTTCCTGAAATCATTCAGCTGGGGAATCTGTGTTTACTAAAAGAGTAAAGTAAATGTCACAAATGAGCTAGTATTTAATAACCAGTCCATCCATCCATCCATCCATCCTATTGACCATTCTGAGTTTGCAAACAAGCTTGTTTTACAGGTAAAGAATGTTTTTTGTCAGTCTGTAAAACCTGAGAGACACTACATGGGTTTTCTTTAGGGCAGGGGAATATAGAACCCAAACCTGCTTCCTCTAACTCACTTTCATTAGGTGAAACAATTGGTTTGAGTCTATGAAATATCCCAAAGCAAATCAGCTATACCGTGTGATTTCTTTGAACAAGATTCAAGTGCTGCCAACTCTCTGCTGCAATTCTGGTTCACCAAGTTGCAGTTATATTTACCATTTATTGCAGAAAGCTCTTCACACATGATAGAGACCACCACAGCGATAAAGTTTAAATGAAGGACTTCAACAGTAATGATGCATGACTAGCCACTCATAACTTGCACTAATTCTGAGACAGCTTCATGCAAACAGGATCACTTTGTTGGATGGAAGGATGGATGGATAAATGGATGAGTATATGAGCAGCTTTAAATCACAGGTTATACAAAAGCAAACTGCATTCTTCCAAATGTTTTTTGTTTTTTTAACATCAATTGTTATATTGGCAAAGCACCTGGTGGACAATCCTTCAAGTGCTTTCTACAATAGTTGCCATATACTAGACAATGACAATCTTGCAAAACCCAGTATAGACTTCAAGTGGTATTATGAAGATATACATGTTTTTAACCTACATAATCAAAGTTGATATGACAGTATATGGAATCTATGTCAATCAGAATTTACAGGACCTTCCACAAAGTTCCACTTTGATGTTCATTAATATGAAGTAGCTATAGAAACTCTAGATCCAGTGCTGGCAAGAGCAGATAAGCCATATGAATTTCTGTGTCAGCTGCAGATGTGGAGAAATCTTTTTCAGTCTATGGACAAATGCATTGTAATCAATGCAGGAACTTGAGATGACAATTTGGAAACTTCATCAGTACCGAACTAAACCATGAATAGCAATTCTGTTTCTTTTGCAATCAACAAGAAACTAATGTTAGCACTAAATTAAAGTTTATGCATGTTGTACACACATATTACTTTTATTTCTATTATGTTCTCCATGGTCGTGCAAGTTGTACAATATTCCTGATGGAGATGATTGGTGATTGATTTATTTCTAATTTCCATATCCATGATACTACTGAATGCTTTATTTCTGACTTCTGTGCTCATGTGAATGATTATTTGCATGTTCTTACTTTAAATTCAACAAATTACTTTCTTTCTCAGCTCTGCATGCATATTTTTAAATATGTGCAATAAAATTGGCTTATTTGCTATCACTCTGCAAACATGCAATACGAATTTTACAAGTTGGAAAGCCTTACTTATATAGAAGAGGTCAACAGAAGTGAAAAGCATACTGCATGAGTAAAAACTGTATGAATGTCATATGGCTTTATGGAAAACTTTAATAAAATGGATTTCAGCTGACTGACCTCTGGTGAAACACTAGTTTTTTTTTTTAATCTGAAAAATAGATCCTGACATTTCTTTGTCATGGTAAATTACTTTTCCTGCATGTTACATGTTTTTTCTTTCTGACATAAGGTGAAAGGAAGTTAGTTCGACAGTCTAAGTGTCATTAAGGTGTATGCTTTATATCCTGTTATCCTGACTGGGTTCCAGGGACACACAACATTAGCTTGTTATGTCCTGAGCTCTCCCTATTTAGTTTGGTGCAATTCTTATGTTCATTAGGGATCTGCATGGATTGTATAGGAAGTTAAATGGTGGCTTTATTTTCAATCCCAAATCATTAAAATGAAGCAGGAGAGACATAGTGATGCTGTAGACAATCAGATCCTATGGCATATTTGGAAATCCTGCATTTCTCCGGCTTTAACTTGCCAAGGCCATTCTGCTTCAGGTTTGTGACTACAATGCTCCTCGTAGTAAAAGAGACAGAAGTAAAGACTTTTCTATTCTGTTTTGCTTATTTATCTGAGTGTTTGGACCAGATTCTAAAACAAAGTTGTGGATAGTGCAGTGCACTAAAGGAAGACAATGGTGCAGTAATGGTGAGCACAATTAATAATGGTCAGAATGAAACATGCAATTAATAATTTATGCTTTGTAGGATAATTGCAGACTCCGTGTCATAGATAGGTACAGGTTAGATGGAGAGCTGGTGCCTGTGTACTCCACATGTCTGAATGCAGTCTGTGGGGTAAGCCAGTCCTTGATGAAACAAAAATGTATCTGAACCTGCTTATTTTGGCCTCTGGGACATACCAGCAGCCTATGGGTGATGCTTTAGCAGTGTTCTAGCCAGCTACTGTACTAGTCACATTCCAGGACAGTTCCTGGCAGCAATGTGCAGGAAACTAGATAAATTCGTCCAATTCCCAGCAACAGCCATATAGCATAGGACTGTCATGGAACAGTTTTATGCCATTGCCAACTTTCCACATGTCACCAATGCAATCGACTTCACCCATGTATCCATAAAAAACCTTGCATCATATAAAGATGAGCATTACATCAATAGCAAGGGGTGGCCACTGCTCAGTTGTTAGATTGTATGCTCTGGTAGCACACCCCAGTAATGTGCATAATACAGCAGTTTGGAGGGGAAAGTGGTCTGAGGGCTCGTATCACTCATGGTGAAATTCCAGATGGTCTCCTACTTAGTGAGTGCAGAACCATAACAATGATGTAATAAGAATCTAGACCTGTCAACAGTGAACAAGGGGATTAAATGTGTGTTTTAATTTCTACAAGCAGGTGACTACTCTTATCCACTGAGCCTTGGCTTATGATGTCATACAGAATCTCATCAGTGCCTGCTGAGGATACATGCAACAGAGTACACACCACAACATGTAACAACACTGAGTGCATGTTTGTTGTGCTGAAAGCAAGATTCAGATAATTTTATTGGATGGAAGGATGGATGGATAAATGGATGAGTAATATACACATAGAGGGGGTGCATTGCAATACACACCAGAAAAAGCCTCTCAGATGGTCACCATGTGCACAGTGCTGCACAAGATGCTAATAACAAAAATACAGTGGCCTACCTATTCTAGGCATGGGTGATCTATCCAAAAACCACCTGATGACTGATGTGGGGCTATTAGAGCTGTCACAAGATGTTCAGGAGGACACACTGGCAAGAACAACCACATGTGTTCAACAGAGACTGCAGTCATATATTCAAGCTCAGACAACATGGCAGTGCCTGGCTCACAATCTTGAGTCATGACAAACCACATGTACAGAAGTACACAAATAAAGCAATGATTTTCATACAGCATTGCCCATTACAGCAGCATTGCACACAATTACAGGACAAAGTCCAGTAGTTGCCCAGATGGAACATAATATATATACTAACCATAATATCATCAGCAAAATACCATACACAAATGTGTACTACAGAATTGACACATCTGGATGGCTATTGACTTACAGTAAGCACTGGATCACTGTAATCAAGCCCCTTTCTATATGTATCTAACCTGGTATATCCAACAATTTCAAAGTCCACAGAGGTTCTTCACTAAAAGAATACAGGGTGTAAGTAACATGTCCTATGCAGACTTACTCAAAGCCCTGTCTCAGTATTCTGTCTCATACAGACTGTTGAGGGGAAATCTATGCCTGGCATACAAGGCATTGTCAGACCCAACCCTGATGGAACCCC
Organism: Protopterus annectens; assembly: GCF_019279795.1. Classification (NCBI taxonomy): domain Eukaryota; kingdom Metazoa; phylum Chordata; order Ceratodontiformes; family Protopteridae; genus Protopterus; species Protopterus annectens. The sequence goes on from NC_056731.1 coordinate 728,163,607, forward strand.
TTCATATCCACACAGCAAACAACATCAGAATTACTCATTTTAAAGACTTAAACATTGCCTGTGATATAAATAGGATCTGGTGGATGGGCAGGTATTTATCCCAGGGACTATTCCTTCTCTGGAACAGACACCCCATCCATGTGAGGCAGAGCTTCTCCCTAACGTAATTCAAGTGTAACTTGAACAATTTGAGGGAGAACAGGAAATTCATCCAAGGTTAGGCACCTCTGTCTCTAATGGACCAAGGTGGCCTGTAAATGGTTCATCTCCCAAGCCCCTGCTTGTAAATGTTTCATCTCCCAAGCCCCTGCTTACATTTATCAAGGGCACCAGAACTTTTCAGAGATTTGGGATGCATGACTAGGCTTAAAAAGGCCCTTTTGATCATTAGCCTAGTATGCACCTATGAAACTATGAACCTATGAACTTTGCCAAAGGTAACCATACTGCCATGTGTATGGTACACTTAAAGTGCACATGGCAGAAGGTATCGATGGCATAGTAAGCATAATCACATGTAGGATTAGTGCCTGTGTGTAGCAGCATTACAGGCAGTATATAAATGCCTGTAGGAATGTGCATCATGGGAAAGTACCATAAACAACATAAACTACATGTGGGGGGATTATACAATAACAATGAGTTGCAGTACACACATCATAAGAATGTGTAACCTTGAAGGACAATAGTCTAAAGAGGAAACAGCAGCTGCAATACTAACAACATGGTAAGTTGTGATAACAAAGCCACATACCTGACAATGTATATACATATATGTTACATGCCTGTCCTGCCTGTCACACATAAGGCAATGATATAATGCACAAGTTGGTGCAAAGGCAAGAATCATCCAGATGTACAAATACATGCTATACAACAAAGCATTAAGGACAGGTATGACATAGCAGACATGGGATATGCAGCAATGTTGTGGATGAGCCACCATATGTATACATGCATGTGTAAGCAGGTTTGAATTGAAATGCACACATATCAAGAGGGTAGTAAGGGTGAGAACTGAAATCATGGGTGTACTTTCTGTTGCGGGGTAGGTAAGTGCAGTACCAGAATTAATTGACACACATATCAGGGGTATGCACAATGAAGTATACCATGCATGTACTAATGGTAGGCAGCAATGAAATATTAAATGTGAGAATCAAGGTTGTAGCCATGGGCTGTTTTTCTGATGCTCTGGAAATATGTCTGATGTATGTCAAGTAGCAACAGCAGGTCAAATGGCAGCAGGGTGAATAGCATGTTAAGCATTAAGGTAGGTAAGAGATTAAAAGAAGTATCACAAGGCAAATATGTATAAAATGACACAAACTGGCAGCAGACTATTATGTAACCTGCATGAGAAGAAAAAGCCTATGGCATCAGACAAGTGATAAACCGCTAACATGTAGAGTTAGTGGTCAGCACAGCAGGCATCATCGCTACAGGTTAGGCTGATATAAGAGGACACAAATCAGACTGACTGCCAATGATACACTAAGACAGTCTATGGCAGCCACACGAATGGCTCCCATCATGGTCTTGGCTGCCACTGCAATGTCTGGAAACACTATCACCACAGTACTGTACTAAGGAGCTGGATGTGGTGACATTAACAGGTTGGGACACAGCACTGAGATATTTATGTCTGTATGTGATGGCAAGGTTCTGAATAGAACTACCAATAGCAGATGTGCATGCATGTTGCAGCACATACAATGCTGTATGAGGGCCATATGTGGAACTACTTAAAAGGGATCTGCCTGTCCCTATTGGAGGTAATCTGCTCATGATTGTCAGGGAACATAGCACCCAGATTGTTCTACTGCACTGCTCAAGCACAAAAATAACAAGGCTTTCAACAGAGCATGCAACAGATACCACACTATCATGCCGTGTAGCCACTGCTGCCATAATCTCCCCATATGTGCACTCCTGATCCTCATGTAACCCTCACAGCTGGTGTGCTATACAATCAGTAGTATGAGAAATTCAACATAGGTCATTGCCATATCACTGCTTTGAACATTCATTTGCCTGTAAGAGTAGGCATACATCTGACACACATCCACATACATGAGCTACATTCTCATGTGCCGTCGAATAGAAAGCATCACTCCATTTGGGGCAGAATCCCAATCACTTCCAGACTCAGCTGCAGACAGCAGGTCAATCAGTCAATATCTGATAACTCTATATCATCAGACTGGCAGGCCATACTATCATCCCAATTAGAGGTTATACCATGAACTACAGGACTGCCCCCTTCATGGCCAAACAACATTGAATGCAGTGTCCAGTGTGCCACTGGTTGCACTATCAGAATTTGGCACATTACCTCCCATTTCAGAATAAGTAGACTGGCTTGTGGAGGGGTCAGGAAGTGGACGTACTGCAAATACAAAGATGATACATGCCATACATCGAAAGAGGGCACATGAGACAGGATATGAATCAAACATTTTCAAATATCTAACAATGACTAATTACAGAAACATCAACTTACCTCAGCAGCGTGGCCATGGAATGGTACAATGTCTCTAGGGAGAAACAAAAAACCTTATCAGTGAAACAGCAAACATATGTGAGGGTTAATGTAAAACTAGACATAGAGTCTGACATACCCAACATGTCCTGTTCTGATCCACTTAAGGTGGTGGGAGTTGAAATGTCACTGTGGTGTATAAACAGACATGTACACAAGTCAGTAGGAAACATGTACATGTCATCATGGTGCATGTAAAGTGAAGCATATAACACATCATAGTAGAGATTTACATACCTGAAAGCTGACATTGCTGTCTGAAAAACAAGAGCCTTTTGCAAGTGAATGGAATATCATTACACTTATGGTCCAATAGACACATAAGGATATCTCAGTATAGCACCTATATAGACTGTCCTACCAGGTCTATCTTTCTCTGATGAGTCTAACCATCTTCATCACTGTGTTGGACCTGTATGTTAAAGTGGAACACTAGCAACAAATGAGTACATATCACTCTTAACATCGGGCAGTGGCAGCAAAGGATATACACAGCCCTATCTGTGTACAGAGACATATATCTGACATCTGACAAAGTTGTGCTAATTGTAATGGTCCTGTGCAGATGAATAGAGCATTGGTACGCACAGTGCTCACAGTGTCACCTAAGCAGTGTTTATTTAAACAGAACATGCACGCAGTCTTCCTGGGTCTTCCATCAGCATTGTTACATTGTACTACATTTATTTATTTATTTATTTTACATTTGTTTACCGGGATAGTCCGACTGGATACATGTCCATTTTCAGCAAAGGCCCGGGCAGAAAAGCTCCTCATAGTCAAACATTCAAAAGGTTACGCATGAAGTTAGAAAACAATTAGAATATATTAAAAAAGTGGTAATATACCTTATGTACAATGGTTTAGAAGTGTTCCCTAGTAGGGACTCACAGTTCTCATGGACAGACATACAAAGGTTACACAAGAAGTTAGAAAAATATTAGAATATATAAAAACAAAGTGGTAATATATCTTATGTACATTGGTTTAGTAATGTTCCCTAGTAGGGACTCACAGTTCTCATGGACAGACACAATTACAAGTAAGATTGTAACTCACAGTTGGTCCCTAGTAGGGACTCACAGTTCTCATGGACAGATGCAATTACAAGTAAGATTGGATACATAACACAGTTTTGTCCCTGTGGCATGTGTAGTAATAGATATGACATATGAATGAATTACCTTGAATTCAAGTGCAAAATGCTGTTCTGTATGTGAACAGTGTGCATACCAGTACAACCCAGGACACCAGCCTCAGTCTCTGCCCAGCAATGCAATAGTTCTGACAGGTGGTATGGTAGGAGGCAAGGAATAGTGTAATTTCATCCAGAGGAGGAACAGCTGGCCTATCAGCTGTGACATTCCTCAATCTATCATAGCAGGAGATAATGTTGGCTGCATGGATGATCATGCCAGAGTCACAGTGACAACAGGCACATGAAGGGTTATGCCCACCCACAGTATTCACCATGTTTGTGATGTCCCTCCATATCTGGTTCTTCCAGACTGTATCATCCATCTGTCCTAGTAAATGCCTGACATGTTGTTACAGGGCGTCCACTATAATTTCATTTTCCCCATGTGAAAAATTGCTACTTCAACTTCGTGAAGATATCTGAAAAATGAAAGGTGCACATATCAGGAGGTATAAATGCAGCACATATCATCAGATCAGCAATAAAAGTATAGGATGGTTTAATGTCCCTCGTATGCATTCTACTGCTTTGCAAAAGAACAGATGCTAATAAAAGCATATTGCCATCATGTGCGGATAACCATAGTAAGTATGCATGACATGTAGCAAGTGCTAATTATGCCACACATGTGTAACACACACTTCGCAGTCCATACCTCAAAATATGTCATACATCCAGAGGTGGGCTTAAAACCCAGTTCTATGGGAATGTTGACATTTATGAATCATTCACATAACCGCTACTTCAGCAGGAATATCTGTGGGTTATTCACACCTACAGTCATATGCTGAGCCAACTATTCCTACCATGTCACCTACAAATATTGAGGATATCGAGCAGATGTTAATACAGCATTTTACATAGAGCTGCAGAATTTGTTAATGCACCTAAATATGACCGGCATTAAAACATATGAATACACATCCTAGCTGTGATGGCTTAATGTGAATGTAGGCAAAAAGTGACAGGTTTAACTGTTCAGACATATTACTATTCCCATTGATTAATAAGGGAGATTACAATGTAAGACACAGCATCAGTAGATATCCGCAAAGCATACTTAGCATGTCTGATTTGCGAAAAGTCTCGTAACCCATCATTATCCACAAAGACTACAATGGACTAAAGGGTTGAACTGCATTCCCAGTGGATATGGTTGGAACTCATCCATATCTGCAGTTCACTGGGGCTGAAAAAAATGCATCCATACATCTGCATATGGGAAAGATCTCACTGACAATGATGGATATGTATCCATAAACATGCATATGGGGGAAGGCTAGCCCTACTCTTTATGTAACTGATATGTTTATATTCAGTTGAATTAACAGTGCATACTCTATGTAATATGTCTTACAAGGTATGCACAGGACATTCTGACCATCGTAAACCAATACTACAGTAGTTCAGAATAACAATGCAAGCAAATGACTCCATAAAATCTTACCTTATGGGTAGTTGCGTCAGGCAGGTATAACAGTGAGGTCATTTTAGAGCAAACAGCTATTAAATACTATTTGTGCCATGCATAATTAATGAACTTCATTAGCACTGAACATTTTGGAATCACATCTGTGAACATCCGTGTAAGTTCTCGAATCTCAGCTCATTAAACAATTGCTCAGTGTACAGCTCTCAATGCAAATGCCCAATATTTGAAATTGAATGTGCACATGTAGAACACATGCCCAATGCACACCAGTACACTGCTACCACCCTTTTTGTGCCACTTTTAAAATGTGATAATAATACATTTTGAGATCATTCCCTCTCTACCTGTGAACTGAGTGGTACCTCAGTAAGAAATTTGTACAAGGCATTTCTTGTCATCATTTATATCAATTTCAAGGTGTGGAATTGATATAAGGAATCTGAGGAATCCAAGGAATCTGAGGAGGCCATGGCATGTCTGAGTACCCAACTGGATGGATGAGGAGACTCCACAGATGATGGCAGTGTATGTTCAACATGACACAAGGATGTGAGCATTTTACAAGGACTTTGCCCAGATAGATGTATGGAAGCAGATTAGAAGGGAGCTTTGAGGATGAACATGTGTCTTCAGAACTGCAGTGCAGGTCTGCCACTACTAGGATGACCTCCATCAGAGGGAACATATAGCATAACCAAATATGTTGCTGTACTGATTTTTTATTCCTTAGCATTTGTAGTATATTCAGGAAGATGTAATGATAACTATAGGGGTAGTGGAATGGGGTGCACATAACATTTTTAATACTTTGACTGTATTTATAGTGATATGATATTTCTTCTGTGTTACCTTCATTAAGTTTGTTGTAATGAAGAACATCATTAATGGCCACATGACTGCACATTCCAAAGTTATCCATAGATAAGCAAGGCCAGAAATGCAGATGTGCAGAAATGTATAGTAACAGCATTCCTTATTAAAGACTTTATGTATCTGAGATATCTAATTTACAGTGGCATTTAGTAAGGACCCTAGTACACCCAGAAAAATCCTGCATTGTCCATTATGCACACTTTCATAGAGCTCAGCAATGCTTTAAACTTGTTGCCAGTGCATCCAGAGCCATCCAAGCTAAGATAAGCACATTTTCTTGATTGTTTGCAATTGTTTTTGCTTTATTCAGTGATCAATACTGTTTGATTGCATTTTGAAAGCATTTATTTTATTTTTGGCAAAAAAAAAAAAAAAATCATCATTTTTCTGTTTGCTTGATTTGTAGTTTCTGATTGCTATTACATCACCTTGCAGAAAGACAAATTATCCAGGGATCTAGTTGTTTGATGTTAGCTTGCATTTGAGAACTAGTTTTGCTGTGCTCTTACATCTTGTAACAGAAGGTATTTGACTGGTCTCTCTGAGTTGGGAAGCACAGTTGTTTATTGGACAGAGGCCACAGCAGTTAATTTTCAGCTTTCTTATGTCCTCTGTAAATTAGGCACATTTGTGAGGCTTGTTCCTCACTTCCAGAGATCTCAGCAATGCTTTACAAGTGTGTTTACTGCATCCAAGACTATCTAGGCTAAGATAAGCATATTTTCTTGATTTTTTTTTTTGCACTTGCACATGTTTATTCGGTGATCACTATTGTTGCATTGTATTTTGAAAGTATTTCTTAAATTTTCTATCTGATTTGTAGTTTTTAATTGCTTCTAAATCACCTTGCAGAAGGCCAAATTAGCTAGAGACTTAGTTGTTTGGTTTTAACCTTCTCTTGAGACCTACTTTTGTTGTGCTTTTACATTAAGAAATTTCAGAGCAATCCACTTTTTGGCAGAAGGTATTTACCTGGTCTCTCTGGATTAAGAAGCACTCCAGGGAGATCACAGTATAGTTGTTTATTGGCCAGAGCACACAGGAGTACGTTTTCAGCTTTTCTATATGCTGTAAGTTAGGCACATTTACACAGTGCTGTGCTCACTTCCACATAGCTGAGCAACACTTTAGAAGTGCCTCCAATGCATCCAAAACCATCCAGGCAAAGATAATGATATTTTCTTGATTTGTTTGCACTTTTAATTGCTTTATTCAATGATCAATGTTGTTGGATTGTATTTTGAAGGCATTTATATCATTCACAGCCTAAAAAAACATTTCTCTGTTTGGTTTGTAGTTTTTGGGTGAATTGGCCAGGGATTTAGTTGTTTGTTATTAATCTGCACTTGAGAGCTACTCTTGCTGTGCTTTTATATTAAGAATTTCCAGGGTCATCAATATTGTGGCAAAAGGTCTTTACTTGGTCTCAATGAGTTGGGAAGCACTCCAGAGAACTCAAAACTTAGTTGTTTATTGGCCATAGAGCCAGCAGTTAGGTTTCAGCTTTTTTCTGTCTGCTATAAATAAGGAGTGTTTGCTTGGAGCTGCTCCCCACATAGCAGTAGTTAGCAGTGTCCTGTATAGTAAGAAATGCTTAGACTGTAAAATTTACCTACAACGTTTGTACTTAGGACTTTAACCTATATCACAGAGAGGATTTGCACAACGTTAAGTTTAGGGCAGCTATTTAATGCATCAAACAGCACTAATACCAAATAATAGCACTATCTACCATGTAGCCTTAATCTCATACACTACAGAGGTGGTAAAAGTAAGTCCCTAAGCTATAACAGCTCAACTCTAATATGGAACCAGACAACATGGATACGCAATTTCCTAGTTTGTCTGTGGCCAGATTGGTAGATACGGGCTTCTTGAGACAGTGTAACAATTGTCTAATGTACTCAGATAACCTTTTAATCATTAAAGAAACTAACATAGTACACAAGAGATATACATACGTAACTTCTTTGGTGGCAAAAATCTTGCTTACAAACAAGGTTGTCAAAAACACACATACACTACATCCCTCACTAATACCACTCACCACACACTTAGACCTTATTATGCTGAGGCACTTAAAATAAACCTTCACAAACTTCAAATACCTCCTCAGCCATCAAACAGCAACACCTGTCCTCATCATTCACTAAAGCACACACCAAAAGTAACAACAAACACCACACATAAGCCTACACCCATTGATCTCCCAAGAACTAAGCCCATAAGGCAAGCAAACAGTTTAATTAGTATTTTGTCATTTTTTTCTGTGCTGAAACATTTTCAGTCTGACTAGTGAGGTAAGATGATGTTTTCAGACACAACTTAAATGATACTCATCTTGGTTGCAGCTGTAATGGGAGTGTAGCTGTGGTTGTTTTATTTATAAGATATATGTGTTTGGTGTGCATGTCTTGCCTGTTCATGTACTGCATGAGCATCTGCCATCTCACAGTGAGAGTGTTGTTGGCAGAGTTGTAACATTGTATATTGGTTGGGTTCTGCTCTTCTTGCACATACATGTAGGTGAACAAATATATGTGTTAGGACATACAGCAGTCTTACATACGTATCTGCACATTGCTATATCAAGAAATACTTTTGATGTGAGCTTGCTAATGGAGCTTTTTCAATGATGTCCAACATGTGCATATTCTGCTACAGGATGACACCAACATACGTCTGTGTAGTTTCTTGAGCTGACTGATACTTTTATAAAAACAATTGCACAACAAGATGTAATGCACATCTGTTATGTACAAATATCATAATGTGGCCATGCTGTATATATTCTAAGGACAATTTACAAAGATATGACCTATACATTTCACTCACAATGTAATCTAAAGATGCCATCAGGATATCTGTTACCCATAGTGCACCAACTACTTTGCATAAACATCATAACAATCCCATGCAATGTTTACATGTGGGGATTAGAATAATAGCACATATCCCACTTTGGATATATCAACATGTTGTACAAGTTGTACCTTTTACAGTTTCATCATTTCATGGTACAGTATCACTGACATTTCAAAAGTATATGGGGATGTTTCTCATTCAAGTGTGAGTCTATCTTTGACAATTATGGTTTTCCTGCTGTGTTACACAAAAATTTGCAAAAATTGGCATTGCATATAACGTATAGCATTGTTTACCATAGGTGTGTGCATGCTTGTGTGTGTTGTCCAAACATATGACATGCTGTTATTGACAAATATGCACATGTTACAAAAGATTAAATCCTCCTTTCCCACTTATGTTCTGTAAAATAATGTCACTGTACAAGATAGTTTGTCATTTTGAGGGACACACTTATTCTTTCTCTACATCATCCTAGGTTACAGCCATCTATGACTTGTATGGATGTCAGTGCTGCACATGCCTTGTGTCAGGCCTATGATGTGTAAGACTTAACAACCTCTCTTCTGATTGTACTGTTCATCCATATGGGCTTGTACTGTTAGTTTTATTATTTCACGGCACTCCTATATGTGAATTATTGTTCTTGTCCAGTAAACATCACAGAGCTGAGAGTATATTGATGTATGTAGACATGTCATGTCATTATAGACATTATATGCTGCACCTGACATCATTTATTAATGTTTGCATATATTGATAGATATCTTAACTGCATATTGCTATGCATCTGACTATACTTTTCTTTGGCATGTGAATTACACACAGAGGTAGTCAGGCATCAGTGTGTGTGCTTGTTTCCAGGTCACTTTAGGTGCTGTACTGACATGTCAAATTATGTCTCATTGCCCTATTTTGTTTCACATCTATTGTGCATGGTATTACTGACATGATGTCTTATACACATTTGATGTTAACAGACCCTACACTTTCACACAAAGTCAAATTTGTGTTCATCTCCACTGAGATTATGATGTCATCTGACCCACTCCTTAAATTGTATGAGTACATTATTTATGACATAGGTATCTTGCAAATGTATTGTCCTTACCAAGCTGACTGACATGAAAGCCAAATCTGTGCTGTGTAAAGGATGGCTATATTGCACATTGCGATGGCAACAGTACTGATGGACTAATGCTCTCTGTACTGACACATCCCATTAATACTTATTTCCACAGTGTGCATACTTTCTGGAAATGTTGCATTGTTACACATATTGATGCTATCTGTTACCACTATGGCTTGCTATTACAATGTAACTGAGTTATGTTTACTGTCATGTTACAGAACTCATCCATACAAAATGATGTAGACACACTTGACCTCTGTTGGTGGATTCCAGCTCTGAGAATCAGGAATAACATTAGGACAATGGTGACAATGAGGGGCCAGGACCATTAGGGGCCATTGTTCCAGCAGACAGATAATGAAGACAACCTGTACCACCCCAGCCAAATAATCTGAGAAGCCGGATATGGGATGTGGTCACAGGCATCTTGGGGACCTAGATGCAAGGTCTCATGGGAATATTTTTCCAGGATGTGGCACAGGCCATGTGTGACTCCATTCAGAAGATTGTACATGAAACCATTTGTGATGTTTGACCCAATAAACATTAGCCCTCTAGACTGTAAGTATTGTCTGCAAGTTCCACTCAGTGTCATACTGCCACCATGGTGTAATCCTACTAAGGTATTATTTCAGTTATATGCACATTTTTGTGCACACTTCCTATACTGTGGTCATGTTTATACAATGCACAGTGTAATGCACACTTCACAAACAGGCTTTTATGGGGCTATATCATTTAGCTGCATTATGGTACATGTTGGGATATGTCACTGCTTTTATCACTATCTTGTCACTTAAACTTACAATACTAGTAGTAGAAAAAACACGTTCAGTTCCAACGCAGAGGCAGGAGACAATGATGAAATCCAGAGTATTAAAACACGATGATATTTATTAGATGAAACACAGGGATGAGCGCTTTCGCGTAACAATACGCTTCTTCAGATCACCACACAAAGAGTAACAACTATATTTATACATATTTAATTATCTTAGATGGTCCAATTAATTCAAATCCTCCAATGAACAACTAAGGAGAGATTACTCACAGGAGGTTAACCCTCTGTGAACCAAGACACAATAATGTAACCACTTCAAACTTTCAAGTCAGATTATCTAATGCGGTTGTATATATATGTATACATATTCAGATAAAAACACATTCAAATAAAAATATATATTCAAATGAGAATGTGTATATATAAAATGTATAAAATGTACATATAAAATAAATAAATACAATGAATAACTCAATAGCTATGAAAATATAAACATAAATAAATATGTATGAATATGAGATATAAAAACTTCATATTAATTTGATCTAGCTAGGCATAATCATCCAAAAGCAGAAAAACTAATATGCTATATGAATATTTAATATAAACTGGCTTATCAATAAATATATGTATATATATATAGATATAAATAGGTAGATAAAAATAAAAATAAAGATAAAAATAAAACATATACAGCAAAGTATGGCATAGAATCTAAAAGTAGACCATAATTCATAGTGTGAAAATGTATATCTACCTAATACCTGATGTAAATATCTTATTATCTACGGGTCTTTAATATGGAACGCAAAGAAACGTATGTATTTAGGCCCGGTGGATAATGAGCTCTTAGTCTAAATATCCACTCCAGTTCTTTTTGTTCCAGGTAACTCAGATAGTCACCTTTCCTCTGCCCAGGTGGTACAATCTGAAGTACTCTGAACTCAAAGCCATGATCATTATGGCTAGAAATATGTTTAGCCAAGGCATTCAGCATATTCTTTTTCCTTATGTCATATACATGGTCATAAATACGTTGTTTAAAACTCCTTTTAGTCATGCCTACGTAAAATGCTGTACATGTATGGCATTTAGCTAAATAAACTAGCCCCGAGGTATTACAGTCTGCATAGAACCTAGGGCTAAAGGAGAAGTCTAACACTGGATGTATGAAATCTTGTTCCCTAGATATGTATCCACAGTAGTTACACCTTCTACAAGGATATGTTCCCCTTTCTCCTGACATTACCTCTGTCAATGAAAAATTAATCTTACTTGTGTCATGATCTACGCATAGGATCCTTTTTAGGTTTTTATTATTCCTATACATAAAACCAGGGCTGGGGCCTACTATATCTGATGTTCTATCATCCAATGTTAAGACTCCCCAATGTCTAGAGATAATTCTCCTAATTGTCGCACTGTCATTTGTATAGGTAGTAACAAACATGGTTCTATCATGAGTCATTGTCACTTTAGGAGCTAATTTATTAGCAGCCGTAATCCCAGAAGGCATGTGATAATCAGCATCGTATGTCTCTCCCAGTACTTCTATTTTAACCTGATTAATTAACTTAATATCATAGCCTCTTTCCACAAAAATTAACTCCATCTCTTTCACCTGGAGCTTTAGGTCCATAGGGTCTCTACAGAGCCTTTTAAGCCTGTGAAACTGACTTTTTACTATCCCCTTGAAGACATGCCGGGATGCATACTATCAAACTGTAGGATAGTATTTTTCCAACAGGCCTTCCGGTAGAGGGTGGATGATAGTCTACCACCCTTAATGCTAAGGCTGATATCCAAAAAATTGATACTATCATACGAGGTTTCCACAGTAAATCTTAAATAGCCTGTAGTGGTTTCTAGATACTCTACAAATGTACAGAGGTCATGTTCACTACCATCCCAAATCATAAAAATATCGTCCACAAAACGTTGGTAAACTAGACATTTTTTAAAAGAGGGGTGTGTAAATAAAAATTCCCTCTCCCAGTAATGTACCACTAGGTTAGCGTATGTATTGGCGCAGGGGGTGCCCATGGCAACCCCTGCTACCTGCAAATACATACGCTGCTTGAAACAGAAAACATTATTATCCAGAACCAGCTCTAACAACTGACATACCAGGACCAAGAAAACTTACAATACTGTCATTTATGTTGACAGTGCTACAGACACGCAGGTAAGTTATTCCTGCACTCTGCCTATGGCTTGCTTGATCTGCATGCACTGACCCATGATGTTGTCGTTTATGATCCTATGACCTTATATGTGACAGGAAGGTTTGACGTAGATTGCTGGTCACCAGTGCTACACAGTCAAACTGTTGACTGTGGCCACATGACTACATTAAAAGGTGATGACATGTCACATGTGTGGTACATTACACCTGTTAACATTGATGAAATTCCACACATGTTCCACTGTGCTGCCATCCTCCTGTGATGCTGTGTGCATACAGTTGATACATGTGTATACTTTGCACACATATTTGTTGCAATGCTAGTATTGTGTATGCTTTTTGCCATACTTGCCAAAGCAGGGAATTTTCTACATTTGTGACATTGGTGTGTCAGAAACCCCTGTGTGTAATCCACCCCTGTGTGTAGCATTCCTTGGGCCTTTGTTTGCCTTGTATAATCCAGTTTAATTCTGTTCCTGCAATTTAGGCTTACATTGTTCACCTGCTGATAAACTGTAGAGAGCTATATGGCATTAATGGCTTTCATTGGTGTTCAATGTATTGGTTATGTCATGTTGTGACATTATCATATTAATGTCTCTGCCAGTTTACTATTATATACTCAAAGTTCAAAACAAAATCTGTACACATCTGTGAATCAGATGTGCAAAGTTGAAAATATCAAGTAGGTCAGAATGTCGAAGTTCACACCCCAATATCATCAAATTTGCACTTTTGACATTCAGTTAAGCAACTCCCTAGTGCACACTGAGAAAATCCATCTTTTTTGCAAGGGGGGGCTATGCCCCCCTGCACCTCCCACACCCACTTCAAATAATATATTTCAACTCCGAGATCACACTACAGTGGGGAAAAAGAAACAAAGCTATTTCTCAATCCCCACTGTACCTCAATTTGTATTCAGAATGCCGAAGACAGGTGTGCGAATTCACTGTTGCATTCGTGAACCTGAACACTCGTACTTATGCAGGTTAGATAAAATGGTAATCGTCCAACTGTTGTTGGACATTCCCATTTCTGTCTAACAGGTGCTTGGCATTTTGACAGTAAATCATCCCTGCCACCATGATAGGCTGTCATTCACTTGTGATTCATATCCAAACACTGTGGTAGCCATCGCTCTGTTTCCATCTACATGCAATTTTTTTAAAGATGTGTTGTATATGGGTCTATATCAGATGAATGAAAAATCCGTTCATCGAATACATAATGATCGAAATGTCACGGAAATCAAAAATGGTATTGTGGGGGGCTGTGCCCCCCACACCCCTCACGAAATATATATTCTAACTCTGAAATTGCACTACAGTGAGGAAAAGGCAAATACCCTAATCCTTGCTGTACTGAGACCCCACAATACCATTTTCGATGTCCGTGAAGCTTCGATCATTACGTATTTGATGAACGGATTTTTCGTTCATCTGATATAGACCCGTTCTATATTCCCCTAACATACTGCCTGCATACCTGTAAATGCATAGGATTGCTTTTATTCATGTCTCACATTTATATGATATTTTGTAATGTATCTTTTTACCATGTGCTTTCTACATGGCAAGTTAACATTGTATATCATTGATGGGGGTATGTGTGCTGATTATTCTGTACATTCTGCTAGTATTATATGATTGCATGTCACATAAGTACACTGAATACCTGAACATCATCTGAGTTGCCTCTGGCATGTAATGTCTCTTGTGATGTTAGGATCCCATTTCACCTTTTCCACTATGTGGTATTTATCCTTATTGGTTTATTACACAACTACTGAGCTCTATTGTTGGAGTACTGATGATTGGCTTGGTGCAAATTATTTGATTCTTGCATGCAGGGTTAGAAGTTCTAATCTGAACTCAACTTTATTGCTCCTACATTTCCTTTGCTCGCAGAGCTGAGCCTTGCCGTTGCTTAGGTTACATTGCCAACAGCCAAGTGGATGACGATAATGTTTGTTGTGCTTTACTGCAATGTCTACATTCCCTGTCAATGGTCTCTGTCATATGCTTATCATCAGTTATACTCCATTTGATATGACTGTCACACAGTTTGCAACATCTCAGCACTGCTTTGTGATGTATTATTGTGATGCACCATGGTTGGTATGCATCCCTACACTGTTCATCATCTTTCCTTAACTCATATTGTACAGTCCATATGTGTGCTGCCTGTGTACCTCACCTATACTTATTCAGATTACTGATCTTTTTCCCTCCTGTACTGTGATATATGTTATATGCTTTTGTCCACCCTTTTTCCTATCTCCTCTTTCTGTGACTTTTTCATACCTTCTGTTCTCTAAAAAATAAAACAGGGACCTATTCCCACCAAAGACAAAAATTACCCTTATAGACCACTGACTCTCCCTCTGACCTTCCTCTGTGCAACCCTCTTCTTTATCCTCACCTCACAGCTGCTAATCTATCATCATATTTCCTTGGGTGTATGCTTTATATGTGCTTCCCACACATATCATGCAACCATTGTTAACTAATGTTAGTGCTGGCAATGTTGCCATGAATGCCACTTTACCATAATTACTATTTTTATTTATTTTTTGTGGATTACAATAAATTCTGCTAGTGTATGTATGTATATATATATATATATATATATATATATATATATATATATATATGTGTGTGTGTGTGTGTGTGTGTGTGTCTGTGTGTCTGTGTGTATATATCAGTGGCGGCTAGTGCCTTCAAATCAAAGGGGGGCTGCAGGAGACAGCTGAATGGGTGAGGATAAATGGGAAGGAAGTGTGGCCAACTCGAAAGGGGCAGACCTATGCTCAAAACCACAACAACTGAAACTTTAATTAAATATGGTGCCCTGGGTGCCAAACCATCATTACAAGAGTCCAATCAAGACAAAATGAAGTGTAGAAGAAAAAAATAGTTCAATGCATTGACTACATGACAGCTTACTTAATATCTAGATGGAAACAAAAAGGTTGTGAGGCATGGAAAAATAAATTACTTTTTAAATACATTACTGGAATGCTAGTCAAAATCAAGTATAAAAAAAAAAAAACAAGCAGCACTTAACTCAAACCACTTCTCCTTGCATTGCAGTTCTAATTATAATTTATATTCAGCTTTATAAAAGTACCAAGTAACATGCTAAAAGTAGCAATCTCTGTGATACCCCCACTTGTAAAAATGTTTCTTGTCCAAAAAAGACCTGTTGCCTGACAACAACTATCTACTTGTTTCATGAGGAAAACATGATCAAAGTAAAAAAAATGAACAGCAAATAAACAAGCACAAGATAAATTGCTTAAAGGATTACTGCACAGGTTATGGATCACACATGATAGATTGGCATTTTGTTTAGTTTACAGGTAAAGCCTGCAAAGATGACTGCAAGTCTCCAACAAATGTAAAGAGCTTCTGAAAATACTCTAATCCTGTCCTGTATTACAAATACTGTCATATGCATTTCAATACCTAAGGCTTACATGTTATCTAGTTATGTAAATATTCTCTGCATGGCAACAACAAAAAGGCTTTTTCAAGGTTGGTAATTCTTTAACAGTATGCTTATTAAAGCTTACTTGCATCTTAAAAACTCAGACAAGCTTATCTGATGGTCATTAAAGCATTGCTACTTAAACACAGAGCAACATGGCACTGCGACAGCATGCATTTTCTGAATAATAAAAAGCACAAATCAACAGTATAAAAATATGACAGAAAACCAGAACATTTTGCAAAATCAAGGACAGATGAAAAGCCACTGTCGTACTTGTGTCTACCTTGGATGGGGGAATACTCTGCACATGTACAGTGCATAACTGCTCCTTGCCTTTCTTGGACACATCCAAAGCCACTACAATGGGGAGTGGAGTGCAACAAGTATGTCACAATTTAAAATGTCTCTGGCTGACGGTGATTGCTCTGACACATTTGTCATACCTCTCAACCTCAGAGCAAGAAATCTAGACAAAGTCATACATAGAATTGGACAAAGGCCCAAAAATGAGGAAAATGTTTAAATATTGCTCTTATAAACCTAGAAAGATAATAGAATAGTAGTAGGTTTTGCATTAGTATGAATTTTCTGAAGGGTATGAAATCTGAAACTCAAATGTCTGTCATTATTTTCTGACTTCAATCTTTAATGATTTGCCACTAATTTGCCAGAAAACCACAATTTTATGAAAAATGGACCAAAAATGCGATGCAAAAATATAAAATTGACACACAATACAACCTGTCAAAGGGACACTTTCGAATATTAGTACTGTTAACTTGAGCAGCTGCCAAAATAAGAGAATCTCAAAATCCAAAAAACAATTGTGGCAGCCGTAGTTGAATGCTGTGATACTTTATTATAAAGCGCTTTTCGTTCGAAGCCAATACTTGAACTTCTTCAGATGTTTTACAATCTAATTAATAACATTTAAATTGTAGCACAGTTAGATCAGCTGATACACTTATTTAAAGTGATATTCATCCCTTTCCTTTAAATTCTTTTTAGTATTAGTTTGAAAGCCTTTCAATATTAATTAAAAAATCCTACTTATATTCTACCCTATATGTTAAAATATAATCAGATATTCCTGAATATTACATAAATTTAAATTTAAAATTGCATTAATAAGACAATCAAAAAACAGTAAAAGAAGGCAGTAAAAAAGACTGACCGTATAATCTAAAGCAGCTTATATATCTATATTAGCATATATCTCTCACTTAAACTGAATTTCTATGCATGTGCAAATACATGCCTACTTGCATAATTATTACAAAAATAATACAATATGCAAAATACGTATATGTGTATATCTCAATAATTATATAAGTATATTTTTATTTACACAAACTTTTAATTTTTAAAATAGGCATTATAGAACACATATCATTCAATCTGGGTGTATTATATGCATATAATCGAATTTGCCATATTAATTCCACTCTTTCAAGCTCTGATTCTAATGGTCCCCCTCTCATATTGGTTACCACCTGATCTAGAATCCAGAATATTAATTCATGGCTAGAATATTCTGAAATATGTTTAGCTAATGCATTGTCTTGTTTAAGTTTACTTATACTATATATATGTTCATATATCCTGTCTCTCAGTCTACGTATTGTCTTGCCAACATAAAAACAAGGACAATATTGACACTTAGCAAGGTAAACCACCATTTTTGAGTTACAATTATATTTCCCTTTACTTATCAGATCAATATTATTAATAGATAATGATGTTCCGACCAGGATATATTTACAATATGGGCAAGAGCCACATTGTTGCATTCCCTTCCGATTAGTGCCCCTATTGTGTATACATTCAAACAAGTTTTTCAAATTTTTGTCCCTTCTTGTGATAAATTTCGGTGTACTACCTAATTTTTCCAATAGTTCTTTATCTTCTGTAAGTATATTCCAGTTTTTACAGACAATGTTCCTTATGTAATAGTAGTCCACATTAAATGTTAGAACAAAATTAGACACAAAAGATGGATTGTCAATAGTTTTCATACTATTTGAGATATCTCCACTGAGACTACTGACGTATTAGAGTTTACTACTACCCCACTGAAATTTTCATCCATAACCTTTCCAAGAATGGGCTTATATATACCCCCAGATCTTTTATCTACTACTTCATCCATAATGTTATCTATAAAAGTACAAGGGTATGCCCTTTTAATAAACATTTGTTTTAATAGCTGGCATTCGATATTAAAATCCTCCTCCTTTGAAATCATTCGTGCTGCTCTTACTAATTGTCCCTTTACCACCAATTTCTTTTGGTGGTTGGGATGGGCACTTGAAAAATGTAAAAATGTGTTTGAATAGGAGGGCTTTCTATATATTTTTGCCTCATATTTTTTATCAGTAGTATTCTTAACTAATAACACATCCAAAAATGGTATTTGCTTTTCATCAAAATTATACGTAAATTCAAGAAATTCTGTACTTTGATTGAAATATTGAACTAGATCCTTTGCTTGTTCTTTACTACCTTTACACAATATAAATATATTGTCCAAAAAGCATGTGAAGTACACTATTTGTCTATTAATTTTTTCATTATTAAATACAAAAGACCTTTCCCAATAAGTCATGACTAAGTTTGCGAAACTAGAACCACACGGAGACCTCATTGCCACTCAACTTTTTTGATGGTAAAAGTTATTTTTAAAGAATATATAGTTATGTGACAATACAATATTTAATAGTTCTTCCACTAATGCTATTTCTGATGGTGGTGCGCTTTTATTTGTAAGGTTCAGGGCAACCCATTCAATACCTAATTCTTGTGGTATTGAGGTATATAAATCCCTTACATCCACCGTTAATAAGTTGTATTGCTCATTAAATTCTATACCATTAATCTTTTCTAAAAAGGACCAGGAGTCTTTGCATGTTTCTGTTACTACATATTTCTTAAGGATCGAATGAACCACTTTTGCACATGCATAAGTTGCAGAATTCCTGCCATCCACAATAGGTCTAAATGGCGGATCAATTACATTTTTATGGATTTTAGGCACGCCAAATATTGTAGGGGCAATGGGTGCAGGTATAATCATATAATTATACATGTCAAGATCAATTCTTCCTTTAATAAACAAATCATTAATGTATATTTTTATCCTATGATTAGCTTGATTGTATTCATTCAGGGAGACTTTAGTATATGACTCAGAGGACAACAATAGTTCTATTTTGTTCACATAATCAACTGGGTCCATAAAAACCAGACCACCCCCTTTATCTGGTTTCATAATATGAACCTTTGTGTCCTTCAGGTACCTAATACATTCTTCTTCTTCCCTTGTTAAGTTCCCATTTATTACTATCTCCTTTTTCCATAAATCAAAATGTCTAAAATCAAGTTCATATACTTTCTCAAAAGTGTATAAAAGATTATGTAAAGGTAGATTGTATGTGCTAGCAACTCTAAAATTATGTTTGTGTTCAATGTTCATGTTACCAAACAATATTGCCAGATTCAATTTTCTCATACATTTTTAAATCAATTATACAATTAGTAACGTTCAATCTTTTCGAAGGAACAAAGGTAAAGCCCTTGGCCAGCAGATTTGCTAACTCAACAGGGACATCTACTGAGGAAAAGTTATATATGGAAAAATCCCCTTCAGAATTTTTGGTAACCGTAAAGTTGTTAGTAAAAGAACTTTCAGTTACCTCATTTATTTCGATTTATTGTGTTTCTTTCATTGGTTGCGTTTGCTCTGTGTTCTTCCCCTCTGAAAACCCTGCTGGTTGTTGGCCCACTGGTTATTATTATTCGGCCTCGTATTAGGGGTGTTGTTATTGCTATTCTAATTCTGTAGTCACTCACTTCTGCGTAATCCATCTTCATTTACTCCGCCATTCATGGGAGGATTTGATTGCGGATTTATGTCATTTTGATGTGCCTCTAAAAAGGTGTTCTCTCCTACATTCTGTTCTTGTGCACTCAATCCTTGCCGGTTGTGTGCATAAGACATGCGCAAATTAGTATTTGAACTAACCGCTCCTTCTTCTCCTCCTTCCCTTATTTTCCATTGTTGTGTTGGTGGTGGGCGTGGATAAGCGGTACCTTGCTGATATTGTAGACGGTCACACTGGAGCTTCTTGCATTTTAAGGCTTTTGCCTTATTCATAAACGAGTCTATTGTCTGAAAATATGGGTATATTAATATTTGTACCTGTCAAAGTCCGGATGAGACTTGATTTGTATGTCCAGTACTGTAATAGAATCTTTCAATTCATCTGCTGTCATTGCATAGTTTTTACTCATAATGTCCAGCAACTCTAACCCTTGTTTATTAAATAGTTTGATTAAATCCAAATGAAACTGCAAATCGGGGATGAGACCCGTGGGGTACTGACATATTCTCAAGCCTTTTGGAACTAGTTCGGATTTCGAACACTCAGCAAAATATTCTATTTCCAGTCTCAATTTTTTATATTTCAGAAGTACATGATCAAATGTATTCAATAATTCGATTATATTGGAGTCCTCCCTAGCCAGACTCTCGGATAAAGGTAGAGAATTGCTCTGAGCCAAGCCCATAGGTGTAATGAGCCAGTCCTTTAAAATCGGGATTCCTATAAGCCCTGGGTTTGGAGTAATATTTGTTGTTTCCAAATTAATACCACTATTCATTGTGTTACCATTCATACCATCAAGCTAATCATAGGATAAAAATATACATTACATTAATTATTTGTTTATTGAAGGAAGAATTGACCTTAACATGTATAATTATATGATTATACCTGCACCCATTGCCCCTACAATATTTGGCGTGCCTAAAATCCATAAAAATTTAACTGATCCGCCATTTAGACCTATCGTAGATGGCAGGAATTCTGCAAGTTATGCATGTGCAAAAGTGGTTGATTCGATCCTTAAGAAATATGTAGTAACAGAAACTGGTATATGCAAAGACTCCTGGTCCTTCTTAGAAAACATTAATGATATAGAATTTAATGAGCAATGCAACTTATTAACGGTGAATGTAAGGGATTTATATACCTCAATACCACAAGAATTAGGTATTGAATGGGTTGCTCTGAACCTTACAAATAAAGGCGCACCACCATCAGAAATAGCATTAGTGGAAGAACTATTAAATATTGTATTGTCAAATAACTATATATTCTTTAAAAATAACTTTTACCATCAAAAAAGTGGAGTGGCAATGGGGTCTCTGTGCGGCTCTAGTTTCGCAAACTTAGTCATGAATTATTGGGAAAGGTCTTTTGTATTTAATAATGAAGAAATTAATGGACAAATAGTGTACTTCACAAGCTTTTTGGATGATATAGTTATATTGTTTAAAGGTAGTAAAGAGCAAGCAAAGGATCTAGTTCAATATTTCAATCAAAGTACAGAATTTTTTGAATTTACATATAATTTTGATGAAAAGCAAATACCATTTTTGGATGTGTTATTAGTTAAGAATACTACTGATAAAAAATATGAGGCAAAAATATATAGAAAGCCCTCCTATTCAAACACATTTTTACATTTTTCAAGTGCCCATCCCAACCACCAAAAGAAATCGGTGGTAAAGGGACAATTAGTAAGAGCGGCACAAATGATTTCAAAGGAGGAGGATTTTAATATCGAATGCCAGCTATTAAAACAAATGTTTATTAAAAGGGCATACCCTAGTACTTTTATAGATAACATTATGGATGAAGTAGTAGATAAAAGATCTAGGGGTATATATAAGCCCATTCTTGGAAAGGTTATGGATGTAAATTTCAGTGGGGTAGTAGTAAACTCTAATACGTCAGTAGTCTCAGTGGAGATATTTCCAAATAGTATGAAAACTATTGACATTCCATCTTTTGTGTCTAATTTTGTTCTAACATTCAGTGTGGACTACTATTACATAAGGACCATTGTATGTAAGAACTGGAATATACTTACAGAAGATAAAGAACTACTGGAAAAATTAGGTAGTACACCGAAATTTATCACAAGAAGGGACAAAAATTTGAAAAACTTGTTTGCATGTATACACAATAGGGGCACTAATCGGAAGGGAATGCAACAATGTGGCTCTTGCCAATATTGTAAATATATCCTGGTCGGAACATCATTATCTATTAATAATATTGATCTGATAAGTAAAGGAAAATATAATTGTAACTCAAAAATGGTGGTTTACCTTGCTAAGTGTCAATATTGTCCTTACTTTTATGTTGGCAAGACAATACGTAGACTGAGAGACAGGATATATGAACATATATATAGTATAAGTAAACTTAAACAAGACAATGCATTAGCTAAGCATATTTCAGAATATTCTAACCATGAATTCAAATTCTGGATTCTAGATAAGGTGGTAACCAATATGAGAGGGGGACCATTAGAAACAGAGCTTGAAAGAGTGGAATTAATATGGCAAATTCGATTATATGCATATAATACACATGGATTGAATGATATGTGTTCTATAATGCCTATTTTAAAAATTAAAAGTTTATGTAGTTAAAAATATATGTATATAATTATTGATATATACACATATACGTATTTTGCATATTGTATTATTTTTGTAATAATTATGCAAGTAGGCATGTATTTGCACATGCATAGAAATTCAGTTTAAGTGAGAGATATATGCTAATATAGATATATAAGCTGCTTTAGATTATACGGTCAGTCTTTTTTACTGCCTTCTTTTACTGTTTTTTGATTGTCTTATTAATGCAATTTCAAATTTAAATTTATGTAATATTCAGGAATGTCTGATTATATTTTAACATATAGGGTAGAATACAAGTAGGATTTTTTTAATTAATATTGAAAGGCTTTTAAACTAATACTGAAAAGAATTTAAAGGAAAGGGATGAATATCACTTTAAATAAGTGTATCAGCTGATCTAACTGTGCTACTATTTAAATGTTATTAATTAAATTGTAAAATATCTGAAGTTCAAGTATTGGCTTTGAACGAAAAACGCTTCATAATAAATTATCACAGCATTCAACTACGGCTGCCACGATTGTTTTTTGGATTTTGAAGTTTTATTTGTATGTTTTGAAAATAAGAGAATCTACATGCATTTCTGAAATAAACATAATCTATAACTTTGATTACTACAGTTATTTACAATTGTAAACCCTCCACATTTTCTTCCAAAATTGCTATTTTGCGGAGAGATTATTAGGGGGAGAGCAACATTTTGAGCCAAAATTGGGGACAGTTGAAAGGTTTGGATATTCCTAATTCTATAAAGTGATTTATTTGCACGTACCTCTCAACCTATTAATGCAGAAAATCCAGACAAGGCCAAATATATTGGGGGAACATACAGACAGCACTAAAAATTTCTATTGTATAAACTTAGTTGATAGAATAACAGGTCTTGCTTTAGCATGCATTTTTCTGAAGGTTATGAAGTCTGAAACTCAATGTCTGACATTATTTAGTGACTTCATTCCTAAATGATTTGACAGAAAACCACAAATTTTATAAGGAACAAACCAAACATAAAAATCAAAAATCTATTCATTCTGCAAAAAAATCTGTACATTTGAGAGGTATAGTTCAGCTGGGGCTGTCTTTGAGTTTCCTGCCCTCCCCCCTCACAAAATCATGGTCGAATGGACCCCCTCCCCCCTGCAGCCATTCCAATGTCCCATTACTTGGATATTTCGCCCCATTTACCATAAACACTGTAATGTGCATACTGCTTTACTTCTGTGATGATTTGGATTTAATTTGAACGTTTTATTTTGCATTTTACAGCACAAACACAAATAGACCTGCTAAACAAAGCAATGCAGTTTCACAATGAAAATAGACTTAGCATTAAAACTTCTCTGCCTTGAAACTCACATTCATTGAAACAGCATTGAAACCCACAGATAAAGATTAACTTTGGGCTGTTTTCAAATCATAGGCCCCTTGCTCACGAAACATACATGTGTTCTTTGATACACCTTCCTGATTGTATTAAATAATGTTCCTTGTATAATATAGTACAGTTGTTAGAAAGCGCTTTAAATTTATTGTTTTGAACATTTTTCCAGTGAACAATGAAACAAAATGCATGCACCAATAATGACAAAACTGCTCAATTTAGTACATTTCCATCATAAAAGTCTACTCAAACTTCAACAATCTACCTGTATCAGTAAATATGCATAATCTCTGAAGAAGTAAATGTCATCTAAATAATTCCACATTAAAGAGATCTGAAACTAATGAAGGGGCTGTTGCTAGCAAACAACTTTATATTTCATTGTTTCATCTATGAATAAAGTGCCTGTTGCCCTTGAGGAATAAATTGCCTATGTTACATTAAAAAAAGATAAGCTAGTAATATTGCAATAGGGAATGGATGGCAAACTGATAACAGCTTCATAGTTACTAGGTATCTTCACCAAAAAAGGACTACAGCATCCAACCCCTTTACAACACGGCATCATCAATGCATCTATATATTGTGGAAGTAGAACCCACAGCCTTCTGCATCAAAAGCTAGTACACTACCTGTTGTGCTATTAACATTGCAAGCAGACATTGCATAAGCAGCACTAAACCTCTCTTCCCCTGCATCTCTCAGCTCCTTGTAAAATCTACTAGACACTCAGCTGTATCTCTCAACTTTGCAGCACAAGAAATCTGGAAAAAGCCAAAATTTATTGGGGGGGGGGGGGCAAAAGCCCAAACACCAGGAACATATTTTAAACATTGCTTATATAATCTTGGAAAGTTGCTAGAATAAAATGCTGTGTTACTACCATACATTTCATTGCCAAGTCTTGAACCCAAGACCCTGTGCAAAGCAGTCAGTGTGGCATACCACTATGACAAATCAGGCATTTTGCAAAAAAGAAGAAGACTGAAACTTAAATGGCTACCATTTACTGAATTCAGTTCTCACCATAGTTGTCAACCTCTTAGCACAAAACACATGGACAAAGCCACTAATGGGGGAATACAGTCCCAAAAATAGAGACAAATTTCAAATCTTATAAACTTAGAAAATTGGTAGAATAAAAAGTTTTGTGTTACCATGTACTTTCTGAAGAATATGAAGTCTGAAATTCAAATGCCTGTCATTTTTATTTATTTAACACTTGTTAACCAGGAAAGTCTGACTTGGAACAAAAGCCATTTTTTATCAGATGCCCAGGGAGAAACACTCCAGACATATGCTTTTGTAACATGGGATAACAACAGAGCACCCAGAGGAAACCCACACAAACATAGGGAGGACATGCAGGCTTCACACAGAAAGCACCCCAGCCAAAAATCAAACCAGACAACCTCTAACTGGGAGGCAACAATGCTACCACTGCACCATCAACTGTGTACTGAATTAAAAATCCACAGATTTTATGAGGAAAAGAACAGAACAGAAAAAAAATATGAGGCAAAAATCTGCAAAGCTTTCACAGATGCTGGTGGGTAGTGAATTCAGGCTCTTGCTACCTGCACCCATGGTACAGGGTTCAAGTCTGAGCCACCACCATCTGAGTTCTCTCTAGCCACCAGTATATATCAACTTGGGCATTTCACACACACACAGTAGCTTCAGGTCTGGTAAACATGTCCTTCTCCCAAGTCTCACGTAAACATGTCCTCCTTCCCTGCAAGATAATCAGGCACACTGATGTCCCACTCACTAAGCTGGACAAGCAGAAGGTCACTGTTAACTGCCTGTCGGGAGCCAGAATCTGCCACATAATGCAAGCGCTCAGGTCACTCTAGAACAAGTACAAATATGACTCTGTCATTGTTCATGTTGGTGTGAATGACCTGAGACGTACCTCCCTAGACTGCATGAAAAGAGACATGGAAGAGCTCTCTGATCATGTAGCCCAGGCTTGTATGACCCTGACCCTGAGTAGCATCCTGCCCTCACCAAGAATGATACCTCAGTATAAAGAAAAAATTATCAATTTCAACAACTGGCTAAGCTTCTGGTGTCATTCAAAGGGGATCCAGTGTCTATCAGCCTGGGGCAACATGCTCGACAAGCCACATTGCTTTGCAAGAGACGACTTGCACCTCTCACCCCTAGGCTTTTGAATACTGGCCAAGGCTCTTGCTGCCCCTATAGTGCCTTTTTTAGGCAAGGCTCAAAAGTCAAACCCACCTCCATAAACAGCACAATTAATAAAAAACTGAGGGTTATGCTACTCAACTCCAGGAGTTTAAATCTCAAAATGCACATGCTCGAAGCACTCCTCAGTATGGAGAACGTCGACATCTGTGCAGTAACTGAAACCTGGTTCAAGGCTCCAGAGAGCACCCCAGCACTACCGGGCTACAACTCATACCACACGTTTTGGCCACAGAACATGGACCGAAACACAAACGGAGGGGATGTATCCATATTCATCAAGGATACCTACACCTCCAGGTTAGTGGCGCAGCATGATACCTCTGAGATCATCCATGTGCAACTAACATCGGGCAAATCTGCAATGCAAATTGTGGCCTGCTACAGATTACCTGCCATTACCCAGGACCACCACCCCACCTTCTTGGAGACACTGGAAAACATGAAGGTCCTACCAAACACCCTGATATTGGGCGATTTCAATTACCCTACCATTCACTGGAAAAACTACTCGAGTACAAATTCCCAGGCCCAGCGCTTCCTGGAATTCATAAACTCAAATGCCCTGGATCAGCTGGTAAACTCCCCTACCAGAGGTGAAAACATATTGGACCTGGTCATCACCAACATGGGCGACAGGTGTTCCACACTGGAGGTCAACCCGTCATTAGTTTGATCAGACCATAAACTAATCATTCTGGATGTCCACACCTCACCACCACCCCAACTAAGGAAACCACAGTAAAAAACTTTTTCTAAAGCAAACTTCACCTTACTTAAGACAGAGGTGGTAAGTTTCACAGCCCCCGTGCTAAAGGATAACACTGCCCAAGATGCAGAAACCTATACAAATGCACTCTATGAGCACCTACAAGGATACATGGATCATGCCATCCCTAGCAAAACAAAGACTCACTCCTCTAAGAGAAGGAAACCAATTTGGCGAACCCCTGCAATAAACAGGTTATACAATAGAAAAAGAAAACTAGTTCAGAAAAAAAGCAAATCCCAAGAAAGAAAGACATCCCTGATCAGTATCAGTAAGAAACTGAGGTCCCTCATGAAATCATCCAAGGCTAACTTCAAAAGAAAAATAGCCAAGGATTCAAAAAATAACCACAAAGCCTTCTTTAGCTATGTTAAGAATCTAAGTGGCAACTCACAGATATGCACTGAACTAGTGCAAAATAGCACAAAATATACTGAACCTACTGATATTGCCAATATCCTGGCAGATAGATTCAGTGCAAACTTCATCCCCCTCTCACCTTCAAAAGGGCCCACAACAATACTGGAAATGTGTAGTGTCCCAAAAATCACAGACACACAGGTGAAAACAGCCCTTTCAAAAGTCAAAAACACAGCATCAGTGGGACCAGATGGTGTCCCAGGCTGCGTCTTGCATGAACTACAGAACGAACTAACCCCCCACCTAAACACGCTGTTCAACCTCAGCCTCTCCACAGGCTACATGCCCATAGAATGGTGCACAGCAACAGTTATTCCTCTCCACAAAGGAGGGGCCACAACTGACCCTGGTAACTATCTCCCCATAAGCCTGACTAGCCTAGTCTTCAAGGCTATGGAGCGCATCATCATGGAACTCATTAACAAAGACATTGGGAACCTCCAAACACTTGACCCGACCCAGTTCAGCTTTGTTAATGGCAGATCATGCCTACTAAACCTGGTTGACTTCTTTAAGACAGTCACCAAGGCCATAGACGAGGGAAAGGTGGTTCTTGCAGCCTACGTTGACCTCTCCAAGGCTTTCAACACCATTCCCCACTCATGTACTACAGGAAAAACTCACCAGCCTGAATATAAACCCCTACGTCACGAGATGGGTTGCCAACTGGCTTACAGATAGAACTCACACGGTAAGAATAGCAGGCTCCAGGTCCGACTCTAAACCAGTCACAAGTGGTGCCCCGCAAGGCTTGGTCTTGGGACCCCTACTGTTCAGCATATACTTCTCAGAAGTACAGGCAAACACAGGCAGACTATGGCTAACTAAGTTTGCCGATGACTGCAAACTGGGAGCCGTAATTGACTCTCCGGCTGACACGGACATCCTCCTAAAGGACCTTACTGAGACGGACACCTGGTGTCAAAGTCATGGCCTCAAGCTAAATGCCAAAAAATGCATAGGCATCCCGTTTGGGAAAAACAAAACACCCACGAATTACCACATAGGTGGCAGCCCCCTTAATACAGAAGAGGTAATAAGAGATCTGGGGACCCAGGTAGATATAATCTCTCCTTTGACAATTATATTGCCAAAGTAGTTAGGAAATCCTTCTATGTGGCCCATCTAATTACTAAAGAGATTGCATCTAGAAATAAAGAGGTTATAGTGCCCTTCTACTCGTCACTCATTAGACCCATCATAGAGTACAGTGCCCCATTTGGGATGTACCTCACAAGACACTTCCAACAGCTGGAAAGACTACAAAAATACCTCACCAAGAGGATTACTGGTCTCAAACATATGTCCTATGCAGCCCAACTGAAAAAACTCCGGCTGTACTCAGTGGCATATCGCTTACTCAGAGGTGATCTCTGCCTGACTTACAAAGCCATGTCCAACTCAGAATTGATGGACATGCTCCACCTAAAGAAATCCAAGTCACTGTGAGCCACGCTCTCTAGTGAGCTAAACCTCACCACAACAATAAATAAAACATGCTGGAGGGATAGATTCCTGGCACAGAGACTCCCCATTCCAAATTGCATCAGGCAGAGCCCCTCGCTAACAGTCTTTAAGAGAAACCTTGACAAGTGGATGGGTAACAGAAAATACACCTCTGGGATCACTTCATTGGCTCTGCTTGACAGAGGATCATTTAATTAATCAAAGGGGCAGCGAAAGCCGATAAACTCTGGCTAGACTTATAAATGCCCTCGGGCAGATAGCCTAGTACCTACCTATGAACCTATGAACCTATAAGAGCAGGCTCCAGCCTGTGGATGTTGCAGACAGGATCTCTTCCATTCTATGTGGTCATCACTGCATAGAATTCTGGGCATCAGAGTACTGAGATGTCTTCTTCCTACTCCAGACTGCTGTTGCAGCAGTCTGGATCCCCTCTGAGTTACGTGAGTGCGCATTTGCAGACATTTGGAAATGTTCCGAGACTCACTGACTTGTTTTTTTAGCTGGGGGGCTGCTATAGCATGAGCCACCCCTGATATATATGTAGATGGTTGTGAGGTTGGCCTAATGGTAAAGGTGTTTGCCTTACAAACACAAGGTGGAGGGTTTGAGTCTCGCAAGGGATAATTTGCTAGGCTTAAAATGGCTTGCAAGGGCAGTTAGCCTAGTACTAATCTATGAAAGATAGATATATACATATGGGTAGATATGGTACTAGTTAATTTCTCCGCTGCATTTTATTACAGGATATGCAATATATTGTGGATATTGGTAGTTTAAACGGAATGTTGCTGATGCACCTTTATATTCTGTCAGTGTTGTTTCTTCCACATATTACAGGCATGTACATTTCTAATGGGAATATATCTACTTCTAGACATTTTTTCACCACTATATATATATATATATATATATATATATATATATATATATATTTTTTTTTTTTGCTATGATTGTCATTGCACTGGCATTATGTTAGAAATCTAAATCTCAAAATACACTCACTCAAAGCACTTAGGAACATAGAGTGAGTGTCTTGGGACATGGTTGGGGACCTATAACAGGCTACAACTTGAATCACTGTCTTACCCAATGTTAGCTGCACCTGAAGTATCTCTGATGCGTTATGTTGGGCTACCAGTCTGTCTGGAGTTGTGTGAATCCTTTATGAATATGGAAACACCCTCACCTTTGGAGCTTCGGTCCAAGTTCTGGGGCCGAAAGGTGTGAAATGAGTTATAGCCTGGTAGTGCAGGGGTGCTTTCTGCTGCCTTGAACCAGATCTCTGTGACAGCACAAATGTCAATGTTCTCCATTTTAATGAGTGCTTCGAATGAGTGCATTTTGAGATTTAGACTTCTAGCATTGAGCAGGATGACCCTCAGGACTGAATTTGTTTGTAGCTCTTATGGTGGTAATTTGGTCTTTCGAACACCACCTAAAAAAGGCACTATAGGGGTGGCAAGAGCCTTGAACAGTATCCGGAAGCCCAGGGGTGACAGATGCAGGCCATCTGTGGCAAAGCATCGAGGTATGTCAATCATGCCATCCCAGGCAGACAGATACTGGATCCATTTAGAATGACACCATAAACTTAGCCAGTTGTTGAAATCAAACATTTTCTGCTTGTACTGTGGTATCATTCTGGGTGATTGTAGGATACTGCTGGGGGCTAGGGTCGCACCCACCTGGGCTACATAATCAATGAGCTCCTCCATGTCTCTTTTCATGTAGTCCAGGGAGGTACATCTCAGGTCATTCACACCCACATGTACAATGACAGAGTCATATTTGTACCTATTGTTGAGGGACCTGAGTGTGTGCATTATATGGTGGATCCTGGCACCTGACAGGCAGCTGACTGTTACTTTCTCCTTATTCAGCCTAATGAGTGGGACATCAGTGTGCCTCACTATTGAGTCACCTATGACTAGTGTGCTGGGCATGCTGTTTTGCCTTAGGGGCTTTGGTTGAGTGGCACACTGTTTAGGAGAGTTATGTGTCTCATTGTTAGTGTTGTGTTGTGGTGGTCAAGTGCATTTCTGCCTTGAAGGTCTCTGCCCTTTAGGTAGATTTTCACTGAGAGACTCCGCAAAGGTGGGTGTGTGTTTTTTGTTTTTATGTGAAGGCAGTGCTGGTGTGTGTTCTGGAGGGCTGTGTGTTCCATGTGGTCTGGTGCAAGTGTTGACCTTCTCCTCTTGACCAGCTATTCTGGTCTTGGCTGGAGAGTGCGTCACTTCCAGTTTGGATATATAATTGCATCTCTCGCAGGTCTGAGTGTTGGGAGGTAAGAGGAGAGGGTTGTCAGTGTACATGAGGCATTTGCAACATTGCCACAGGATGCCCACGTTCACCAGGATAACAGGAGAAAGCACAGGGAACTAATCTTTAGGTATGCCTGGAGGGGTGGGCATTAATAATAAGTACTGGAGCTGTTTCCTTGTAGAACATTTAGTGCTGGTAACACTTTTGTGTGCTACAGTAATTGCTACAAGAAGTCTGGTATGGTAAAGTGCTAGACTAATAAGCTAGTAAAAGTGAGGAGAGGAGAGCACTAGCAGATCTAAGGGAAAAATTGAAGAGCAGACTTTGGCACTCTCAGAAGCTTACAAACAGTCCTGGATACAGCAAATCGGTATCTGAACTAAACTAGTTACAGAAAAGGCAGGAAACAAGCTAGCTAACATTGGGTAAGACAGTGATTCAAGTCATAGCCTGTTATAGGTCCCAATACACTTGCCCAATGTTTACTGTCATTCATTAATTCCAATACCCTGGACCAGCTCGTTCTTACCCCCACTAGAGGTAGCAACATCCTTGACCTGGTCGTTGCTAACATAGGCAACCACTGCTCTACACCAATAGTCAACTCCTCCCTGGTTAGATCTGACCACAAACTAATCACCTTAGAAATCCACATTCCTGCCACCCCCCCCCCCCTCCACAAAGGTAACCACCATGAAAAACTTCTCCAAAGCTAACATTGGGCTCCTAAGAACAGAGGTGGCTAACTTCACGGCACCCATGCAAATGGAGAAGAGTTGCATAACCGCCGAATCATACACGTACACAAATGCATGGATCTCGCCATACCCAATAGAACCAAGACGCTCTCCTCCAAAAAAAAGGAAGCCAATCTGGTGGTCCCCTGCCATAAACAAACTCTACAACAGAAGGAGGAAACTGATGCGGAATAAGGTAAAGTCCCAAGACTGGAAAAATTCCCTTATCAGCCTCAACAAAAAGTTGAGATCCCTCATCAAATCCTCTAAACTAGCTATGAAAACAGAATTGCAGCAGATAGTAAAAACAACCACAAGGCCTTCTATAGTTATGTAAAGAACCTTCACTGCAATACCCAGATTTGCTCTGAGCTACTGCGCAATGGTACCTCCTATACTGAGCCAACAGATATTGCCAGTATACTGGCCGGCAGATTCAGTGCCAACTTTGCCATCCCCCACAAAGGACCAATCACAATACCAGTAGATTGCCAGGCAACAAGTATTACTGCTGCACAGATTAAAACAGCACTGTCCAAGGCCAATAATATAGCTTCTATGGGACCTGACAATATACCTGGCTGTGTTCTAAATGAACTAGAGAGTGAACTGGCACCTCACCTGTGTGCCTGTTCAGTTGCAGCCTCACCTCAGACTTTGTCCCTACCGAATGGCTCACTGCTATAGTCATCCCTCTCCACAAAGGAGGAGCAACTACAGACCCTGGGAGCTATCGCCCCATTAGCCTGACAAGTCTGATATGCAAAGCTATGGAATGCATCATCATGGACCTAATAAACAAGGATATAGGGAATCTCCAAACTCTGGATCCCACACAGTTTGGTTTTGTGAAAGACAGATCATGCCTACTCAACTTGGTTGACTTCTTTGAGTCAGTCACCAGAGCTGTGGATGAAGGCAATGTGGTTCATACAGCCTACCTTGGTCTGGCCAAGGCCTTTGATACCATTCCCCACTCAGGAATCATAGAAAACTCACTAAGCTAGGTATCAACCCCTATATCACTAGGTGGGATGCAAACTGGCTCACAGATAGAACCTACAGTGTGAAAGTAGCTGACTCCAAGTCAGACTGCCAACCAGTCATGAGTGGAGTCCCACAGGGATTAGTTCTGGGTCCTCTCCTGCTTGGTATCTACTTCTCAGAAGTCCAGTCCAACACGAAGGGACTCTGGCTGACAACGTTCTCAGACGATTGCCAGTTGGGAGCCATTATTAACTCCCCAAGTGATGTTGACATCCTACCGAAAGGCCTCACTGAGAACAACGACTGGCACCAGAACCATGGCCTTAAGCTCAATGCCAAAAAATGTGTTGACTTCCCCTTTGGAAAAACCCAATTCCCATGAACTACCACATCAATGTTAGTCCACTGAACACAGAAGGCATTATAAGAGATCTGACAACACAGGTTGACAGCAACCTCTCTTTTGACCATCACCCTTCCACTGTGGTCAGAAAGTCCTTCTATGTGGCACATCTCATTACTAAAGGTTTTACATCCAGGAAGAAAGAGGTCATTGTCTCTCTCTCTCTCCTCTTCCCTCATTAAGCCAGTCATCAAGTACAATGCCCCATTTGGCATGTACCTCACTAGGCACCTACAACAACTGGAGAGGCTGCAAAAGTACCTTACAAAGAGGATCCTAGGCCTTAAACACGTGTCCTATATGGACAGACTCAAAAAACTCTAGCTATTCTCTGTCTCATATCACCTACTTAGAGGCGATCTCTGCTTGACTTATAAAGCCATGTCTGACCCAGCTCTGTTAGAAATGCTAAATCTCAAGAATTCCCAATCCCTCCACACCACACACTCCAGAGACCTCAACCTCATTACAACAGTCAACAGAATGTGCTGGAGGGACAGGTTCATAACCCAGAGACTGCCCATGCTATGGAATAGACTTCCCATACATCTCAAGCAGATCACCTCGCTGGCCTTCTTCGAAAGAAATCTTGAGTGGATAGGAAACAGAAAATTCACCCTGTGAATCATGCCAGTGGCGCTACTCAACAGAGGCACTGGAAACTAAGGTGTGGTGGCATGATACCAGGGTAATCCTATGGGCTAGGCTTGTAAAGGCTCCAGGGCCATTAGCCTAGTACATATCTATGAACCTATGAACCTATTAATGTTTATCTATTGCATATGCATTATGCTGCAATATGCTTATCAGATTGAAATGCATTTGCATATTACTGGCTTTCCTGCAAATGTAAAGAACTCAGCACACTCCACCAAGTTCCACAAATCTTTTGGAATCTGGCTCTTTATTTATGTTATTCAAGAGGGACTTTCCTTTATTCTGCTGATGGCACCTAATTTTAGGGGTGTTCTTGGCGATTACATGACTTGTGCAATCAACAAAGAAGAGGCACTGTCTAGGTGAACCTCATGATATTTGAAACATAGCAGGACTTCAGTTTTCTCACCCACTAATGATGCAGAGGGGCAAAAAATTGCTGAGTGTCCATGATTTGGTACCAAACTATATAATACTGCTTTTTGGAGAATTTTGTGGAAATGGTCATAAAATGACTCACAATCAAGAACAGGAATATCTTTTAAGAAACCTATTTGGTTTAAATCAGTAGATGATATGCAAAAGAGAGTATAGTCTGAATACCACAGAGGCCAGTGCTGTGCCCCCTACTGTTTGGTATATACTTCTCAGAGGTTCATGTCAAAACTAAGGGGTTGTAGTTGACCAGATTTGCAGATGACTGCAACCTAGATGCAATCATTGAATCCCTCAATGATGTCAGTATACTCCAGGAGGGTCTCACACACATAGGTCAACATCTTAAGAGGCCAATGTGGAACACAGACCCTAGCAATGTGTGACAAACAGTCAAAATGTGGAACACCCTATTTTTGCACTGCACAAAAATGCACCATTTCCATGTGACCTGGTTGAAGTGCGCTTTCTGCAAGAAGTACTAAATGAAAACTGTATATTGTTAAGATTCAATAGGACACACGTCAAATAAAACAAAGTCAGCAGAAACCATTGATAAATTGCAGTATACAGACAGTGTGTTTCAGATAGCAGTGACCTATTTCCATTAATTATGATGCACACAACCTGGTAAAGATAATTTTACCTTTAAGTAAAGACAACATTTTGTATCACAGTCAAGTTAGCTAGGCAGCTGCTTAGCCCTAGTTCCTTTATTCATGTTAGTCATAAACAACAAATTCGTTCTACCTGGCTTCTCTCCTATTCTTCCAAGTTATGATTCACCCCCATGCCAGGCACAAAAATACCTGCATCTTCTCTCTCGCTGTTAACTCCAATCATTTCTTCCATTTGACCAACCCTCCTGGGGAACTTCTTGATTTTTTTCAAATAATAAAAGCTCAGTTTTTTCAGAAATGTACTACATTCCCAAGCTGAAGCATGAACCCCCACATCTATCACACACACACACACACACATATATATATATATATATATATATATATATATATATATATATATATATATATATATATATATATATGTATATATATATATATATATATATATTGACTAGGTGTAAAGTTATTTTACCAATCACAATTTTCTCAGTTTAAATTATTATTCATTAAGTGCTTTAACCATCATGTTTTCATCTTTTTCATCATCTGACAAAAAAGACATGACAAGCCTACAAGCTATTCATTTGTGTTCCACTTTCATTAACCCATTTCCATGAGAATAATAATCCTTCCTGAAATGCTGATGAGTTTGCATTTTTGTATTGTTCAGTTTTATCCTCATAATCTTTTATTGCTTTGCCAAATTCCAAATTTACATTCAGAACAAATGCAGGATTAAATAATTTAGTATTTTTTTTTTTTAGGGCAAGTTAATTTCCACCGAATCATTTATTAAACACTTCATTAACTCAAAATCTGTATGTAAAAAAACTTTAATTTTGCTTGTAACTCTGGTTTGCCAGTACATATTATTTTCATAACATGCAAGCCAATGGGCACACTTTTAATCACTAGATACAATAGCAAAAGGTATGCTGTACAGATGACTTTCAAACATGAATAACAGTCCCTTCTATTTTTAAAAAAAGCAGTGTGTATGTCATTTACATTAGCCATGTCTTCATCAAGAACTAGTCGCTCTCTCTGCATTCGCGTTGGCATGTGTACATGTAATGCACGTAAGGTCTGCCTTAAAGGAGAAAACGCTTGTATCACAAAGTGAACACTTTTTTTTGTGAACTAGCAGCTGTAAAAGTGGGAGGGCACTCACCCCCCTTGCTCTAAGGTTCCAGCACCCTAGAGACTCTGTTCTTCATTGCAAGCCTAAAGTCACAAAAAGCGGAGCAACGGCTGCTCATTGTGGAACGGCGGAACAGTTGGTTTAATCGATCACATATGCAGAGCATTCCGCACAATCCAGAGCACTTGATTGCTCAGTTCACAAAGACCAACAGCTGGTGTATTAGTCATGGTCTCAAACTGAATGCAAAGAAATGCATCATCATTCTCTTCCACACAAACAATGTGCCCTCACACTATCAAATCAACAACAATACCCTAAAGGTAAGGGACCTTGGATCACAAGTTGACTGCAATCTTAACTTCAACCAAGTAAGGAAAGCTTTCTACATTTCACACTTGATTAGTAAAAGCATCTTGTCAAGAGCAAACAAGGTTATAATCCCTCTATATCCAGCTCTTATCCAGCCCATAATTGAGTATAACACCCTGTTTGGCATGAAATGTACAAAGCACCTGCTGCAATTGGAGAGAACTCAGAGGTTTCTAACAAAGAAGATCAAGGGGCTCTAGCATGTGCCTTACATAGACCGATTAAAGTCCCTGTCATATATATTCCTTATCATATAGACTTCTTAGGGGAGACTTATGCCTGGACTAAAGAAAAATCCAAGACCCAAACCTAATGAACTTGCTGCATATACGTAAATCAAATGGGATTAGGGTTGCCCATTCCAGGGACCTAAATATAGCCTGCAACTTAAATAGGACATATGGAAGGGACATATATATCTCTCAGTGAACTGCCACATCTTTGGAACAGGCTACAAATTCATGTGAAACAGAGCACCTCTATGACACTGTTTAAGAGGTACCTGGAAGTGTGGATGGGGCACCGTATGTTCTTACTGGGGATAGTACCCACAACCCTCCTGGACATGGGCAGTCATCACTAAATGCAATCTTGGGTATTGACTAGCATTTCTATGGTGTTACATTGAGATGAAATGGCTAGGCTTAAAATGACCTCCTGGTCACTAGCCTAGTAATCTCCTATGATCCTATGTAACCATATTGTTTCAGCAACACTGATAGATTGTTTCTACATTTCAAAAAAATAAAGTAATGATCAGGGTATCACACACTGACAAATTCAGTGCCATCACTGCCCTAAATTGGAAATGTTAATACGTGTCAATATTAATGGTAGTCTGCATGTCAAATATAATTTCTGCATTTAGTTATGGGAATGGGTGGATAGGTTGCTGGATGAAGTAAGTGGATATAAGGAAAGGAGAATACAAAAATGCTAGTTTTTGTTTTTATTTATTTATGTAGGTAGACTGAGTTCTGACAATGCTCAAAATGGGGAAATCTGAAACTTACACATTGGGTAGACAAGGTTATTAATTAATATTCATATGTCTGTGTTATATGTTTTCTGTATGCATTCTGTGTCTGTTTTGTGCGTGTACATGTCTCTGTGCATGAGTGCGTGCAAGTGTGCATGTGTTTCGTGCATGCTTGCACGCGCGTGCGCGTGTGTGTGCACGCTCGTGCACGCTGAAAGAAGTACACAGCTGGGATGAATGCTTCAAGAGATTGAGGAAATACTTCATAGAAATCATAGTGAATGAATCGGCAAGGCTTAATTAAGAGGTTGTTGCATTAGGTGTGCGACTGACTTCAAGAAGACAAGGGACAGATGCAAGGCAATACTTATGAGATAGAGAAAAAATGTTTGTTCTGTATTGCATCTGGTACATAGAAAAAGAAGAGTGGATTGCAAGCAGGCCCCATCTGCAAACAAAATTAATTTTATGTTTGCTTTTTTTTTATTTGATATACTTTGTACACCAGTCTGCAATAGTTTATTGAGTATCTCACATCAGAATATAAGCATGCCTGTAAGAGAAGTTTATATCTTTGTAATCAAAGTGCCAAGATGCTGCACAAGTGTCAAAGAGCTGGCAGGCATGTCAAAAAACAGTTACTGTAGGCAGTTAGCACCATCCATGCCATGACCTCCTGTGCGCCCTCTCATGGTGTAATACTATATACCATGACTGTACAATGCAACAGGCTAATAGCTGTGGAATTTATTGTTTCCAAAATTTTACAGTTAAATACTTTGAGCATTATTCACTTCTTTGTGTCCACTGCTGCCAGCATCATACCACGCTTTTATTTCCGGGAACCATACAGGCAGCTGGTGTGTTTGTAACATATTTTATTTTTATTTTATTTTTCTTGTTGTTTACCTGGTTTGTCTGACTGAGTTTAGTTAAAAACATCTTTAGCAGATACCCAGAAAGAAACACTTCAACATATTAAATATTTTTAGACATACATTCAGTAATATATGTGACCAGACATTAAGTAATATATATCAACAATTACATATACATTTGCTAATTAGATTATATTAATATGAAATAAAGGAAACTGTTACAGTAGAAAAAGCAGATGTTGAACATGGGCACTTGAAGTGTATTAGTAGGTTTGTTAAACAGATAATGGATCTTGTGATTGATTAGAGATTCAAAGAAATATAATTGAGGGAAGGAACTAGGTAGGGCAGAAAATGTTAGCATTGTAGTTAAGAGGTGGGACATTAAGTAGGTTCAGGGACTATTATATATGGCTGTCAGAAGGTTTATATTAGTAATATAGAGATGGGGTAGTGAGCAGTGTCACAAAACTATGTTTATGAGTGGGAGATGTTAGTAAAATTTAGGCATTAGTGAACACTGGGACTTAATATTCCTAGTGAAGAAAAATGGTTTGATATTATCACAAGTCGAAGATTACAGTGACATTTATCCTGGAGATATACTTGAGCAGATTCACCAATTTGATAGGTTAAGTTTTAGTTGTGCTTTAAATGGGTTTTCATTCTGAATGAATTTCTGTGGTAGCAGGGTCTGGTTCCATAGTTTAACTATACTAATTGAACATAGAGTGTCACCTGCAGTATTAGATGATTGGGTTGTACTGATTAGCAAAAAATTCTACTGAGGAGTAGTGTAGTTTAAGATGTTAGGGGCAGGGCAACAGCACAGACAGGAACTATCTAAACTAATCCAATCCATAATGCTTTTTCAGGAATACTAATCTCTATCTTTTTTTCTTGTCTGAAGCTACATTTAGGCAACTATTTTTATAACATTTCCTCAATTAGTACTTCAATTTGTTTTTGTTTATAAATTATAATTTATGTGCATAACACCTTAAGCAATGCTATGGTGCAAACAATTATATAATGTGTGACATTCAGCAAGTCATTTAACTAGACAGTGCACCCTGGTCACCGCAGAGAAGGGATGTGTGTCCACCCGGCTGTCCCCATTAACAAATGGATAAAATCAAATAAATCTTTTGAAGCTTTGTTAGTCTCTGTTGTTTGATCTGTTTAACCTATTTTATATGGCCAGTCCTTTTTGTTTTTCGTTTTTATTGGCTTAAATATTGTGTATAGTAAAAAAAAAAACACACAGAGAATTGACCAGCAACTACCTGTATTATTAAGGCTGCTTTTCAATTAATTATGTCTCTAGGACTGCTACTGACTGCACAGCATTGATTTTTCACTTCTTCTACTGATGCCTTCATCTGCTCAGTAGTTTGTTTTTTTTTCTGAGATTTTTTTTCACTTTTTTAGGATAAAGCATAGAAGCATAATGTATGAGTATATATGTGCAAGAGTGTGTGTATTTGTGTGTGTGTATATGTGTCTCTGTCTGTCTGCATATGTGTGTCTGTGTGTTTTTACATGTATGCGTCTATATGCATGTGTCTTTGTATATGTGAATTTATCTCTTACTTACATAATGCAGTAGGCACAGATTCCCCAAGCTGATCATTTTATGTTTGCATCTGCTCATTTCACTTAATTGTAGTATGTTGTTAATACTTTTACGTTCATCATATTTCATTTATGACATTGAATGCAAACTCTGCTGTTTCCTTTTCAGTCATTCTGGTTTCACCTCTTCCCTGCACCCCCAATATTACACTTGCTTGAAT
This sequence comes from Protopterus annectens, assembly GCF_019279795.1. Classification (NCBI taxonomy): domain Eukaryota; kingdom Metazoa; phylum Chordata; order Ceratodontiformes; family Protopteridae; genus Protopterus; species Protopterus annectens. The sequence continues at coordinate 728,204,127 of NC_056731.1, forward strand.
GCATGCTACTTATAAATACTCATGTTAGCATTTTATGTTTCAGTGTGTGTGTGTGTGTGTGTGTGTGTGTGTGTGTGTGTGTGTGTGTGTGTGTGTGTGTGTGTGTGTGTGTGTGTGTGTGTGTGTGTGTGTGTGTGTGTGTGTGTGTGTGTGTGTGTGTGTGTGCGCGTGCGTGTGTGTGTGTGTGTGTGTGTGTGTGTGTGTGTGTGTGTGTGTATGGGTCTACTAAATATAATCAAAAGATCAATGTTTTAAAATACAAAATGTAATCCACAAAAGTCTGAAAAAACTCTACTATGTAAGCACTGAGCAATAACCTCTCCACATGCAAAATTAAAGCTTAAAAAAAAAACGACAACCCCCCTGTACATCCCAATGTATGTGAGGATGTGCCCCCACATCCTCTGCTAATTATATATACTAACTCTGGGATCTCACAATATCAGGGAAAAAGTATATTCGCTAACCTTGAGAATTGTGAGATCTCGCACACCTTATCACTACCTTCTTAGCTGACTGAATTTTGTCGACTAAACGGATGTCGACCAAAACTCCATTCTGTTAAATTAATGGCTCTCATATATGTGTATATATACGCACACACACATATATGTGTGTATGTATATAGATAGATGTGTGTGTGTGTGTGCCTCTCTACACACACACACACACACACACATATATATATATATATATATATATGTATAAATATATATATATATATATATATATATATTTATATATATATATATATATATATATATATATATATATATATATATACATATATATATATATATATATATAAATATATATATAGGTAACCCTCAGGTGGTCTAGCTATCACTTTGTCTAAATGTAAGTGATCTAATCACTGTTGATCTAATGACAGTCTCCAGTGCATACAATCCATTACAACTCTTATAATAAGGAAAGTTTGTTATTTTGTGATCATTGGTGTTAGTCTTCTTATAAATTTATAAGAAATGTTGCACTCTGCTTTACTATGTCGGGTTGGATTGTAAGAGATGGTGGTATACTTTATTCCACTGTTGTTTGATTGTACAGTTATTATCTCTAAGTTATGGAGATCAAGGTCTAGCAAAAAAAATGTTTTTCTATACTTTTTTGCTTTACAATTTTTAGAGTTATACTGGGTTTATGTAAAGCATGTGTTAGATCAGTTGTGTTTCAATCACTTGTGCTCAGATAGTCACACGTACACACGTACACACTTTTTTTTCTTTGCTTTACTCCCACAGTTTAAATTTTAGAACAAGCATCCGTGTTCAAATTCACGTCACACTGGACTAGTTTTCAGAAGTGTTTGTTTCATTTACCTATCTGAGAAAGTGGCTAATTTTACAAATGATCTGGAGTCCCTTACTGTTGCCCTCCTCTGGTTAGCAAACACTTGTTTGCCAAGTAAAGTATTTGATTAATTCTTCAGTCGTGCTGGGTTTTTTTTTTTGTCTCCAATACATGATATTTTAGCTTTAATTTAATTTACTTATTTAGTAACTGTCCAGAATATGGACTTGGAGACAGAAACTCTGTCTCAGATTAGTTTTCACCTTAAATTCATGTTGAATTACATTCTTTCACTGGGGCATTTTATTTTTATCCATACAGCTTTATATGTGGAACATCTGCTTGACACTGATCCACATTTACCCATCTGATCTGTATGTATATTGTTCAATCCTACATCCCTCTATGTCACAGGCAGATTGTTTTGCAGACAATTTTGCCCAGAAAATGAATGTCAACATGTATAATTTTAGTCATAAAGATTAAAGATAACATATTTTTGTAATAAGTGCAGTCTGTTCTACCATAGCAATGCCAGCAGCTGCAGCTACAACTTAAAATGAGTTCAGCTATGTGCATACAGCTTTTAAGTACCATTAACACAATTTAATTTATTTAATTTAATTAATGAGGTTCATTAATATTCAGTGTTTTGGAATCCCATTTCCACACTTCCAGATCATGGTCAAATGGGGCCCGAGGCAGGGTAATCAATCAGGGCCCCCCGAGAAGTCCCTCTTGCAGCAAACACCTGCCCTCCCTAAAGCAGCCCTCCCCCCAAGCCATTCCAGTGTTCCATTACTTGGTTATTTCTCCTCAGTTACCATAAACACTTTTCAGTTCTGTCAGTGTGCATACTGTTTTCTTATTTACTTCTGCAATGAAAGCAGATGTAGCATGAGAAGTTAACTCTCTGCCCTGGAAACTAACATTCATTATAATGCCATTAAAACTCACATTCAAACAAATGCATCTGGCCAGTGGAGGATTAAGTTTACCTTTGGGCTGTTTTTAAATCATAGGCTCCTTGCACACATTTTTAAGGCCATGTACACACCTATGTGTTCTTTTATTCACCTTCCTGATTGTATTAAATTATAATACAGTACCACTTGTTAGAGTGTTTTTTTTTTTTTAATTTGTAGTTTTGAACATTCTTCCATTAAGCAATGAAACAAAATATATGAACCAATAATGACAAAACTACCCATTTCATAAAATTTCAACCAGAAAAGGCCACTCATATTTCTGTCATCCCATTTCACCAATAGCAGTTAATAAGCACAGTCTCTAAAGAAGGAAAAAACATCTGAATAATTCCACATTAAAGAGATCTATAACTAATGAAGAGGTTGCTACTAGCAAATATATTTACATTTTAGTGTTTCATCTACAAATTCAGCACCTGGTGCCCTTGAAGAATTAATTGCCTATGTTATATTAAAAAAAATGTTAAGATGGCAATATTGCAATAGGGAATGGCTGACAAACTGACAACAGGTTCATAGTTGATAGGCATCTCATACAAAGGAGGACACACTTAGGAGTGTAGAAGCCCTATCCCCCCCATAAAATATACCAAATAATCAGCAGTCAAAAGGGCACTGCAATATCAGTACTCCATCTACATGGTGTGGGAGTAGAATCCAAAGCTTTCTGCAGCAAAGGCAATTATGCTACTAACACTACTTTCAAATTCTACAGCACAAACAGTGACAACCATTTGTTAAACAAAACAGTTAGTTGCATCATTAAAAACAGACTTAGCATGTGCAACAGCAAACTTCTCTTCCCTTGAAACACACAATTCCATGACAATGAACTGAAACTCATAATCCCTTGAAAATGCACTGAAACTCATAATTCCCTGGAAATGTACTGAAAGTCAAACTCATAATACCATCAGCAGTCTGGTACAGGCAGTACCCGGGTTAAGGATGAGATCCATTTTTTAGTCTGTCCTTAAGTCAGATTTGTATGTAAGTCAAAATAAGTGCATATGATTAACTAAAAACAATGGGAAACACAAACTTGGAACCAATAACCAATAAAACAGGATGAAAGGAGGCTCTTGACCGTTCTTATAAAATAAACTGTTCATTTAGCGCTTTCATCCTTAATAAAAGAACTTCTTCAGAATACATACCAAAAACAGGTACAAACCCATCTTTTTATACCGCAGCAACCATTTGCCATTTAATTAATTGAATAATTAAATAATTACTACTTAAAAGGGACATGACACAAATATTTTACACACACATATATATATATGTATATATATATATATATATATATATATATATATATATATTTGAATGTATAAAGATATACCAACTCCTTTGTCTAAAACAAATAAAATTCATAAAACTAAAGCTGTTTTTAGTCTTAAAACAGAGCTAATTGAAATGTTTTCATTTAGGCCAGGATGAATAGTGGCATTTGTTCGAAGCTGATACTGTAACACCTTGTACTCAAGATAATCATCCATAGGTCCCACTCTCTGCCCCCATCCACTTGGTCAATAATAATGAATCTGAAGAAATGGTCAGTAAACTTTTGAATGTGTACAGTTAATGCACTATTTCAATTTTTTTTATCAGTGTCATAATTGTGTTGATAAATTCTGATTTTTAGACAGTTCTTCGTCTATCCAATATAGAAACAAGTACATTTTTGACATAATGCTAGACAGACAATGCTCTTTGTGTTACAATTACATTTCTTATTTAGTCTTATAGTGCCACAATGTTCAAGTTCTACTTTGTCTCCTTCCAATATGAAATTGCACTGTGTACAGCAACCACATTTTCTCATCCCTCCAACCGGTTTGAGATTGTTACATTTCTCTAGGATATTTTTAATACATACATTTTTCTTATATACAATAAGTGGGCTCATACCCACTATCTTGTTGTATTCTGCATCAATGTCAAAAACCTGCCAGTTTTTGCATATCAATTTTTTGATGTTAGGGAAATCACTGTTATAAGTTAAAACTAATGCTGTACATATCCTGTTGTCATTTGTGTTGACTTCATTATTTAAAGGGATTCGGTCCCTATGATGGATCCCTAGTAGTGGAGAATAATAATGTCCAAAAATGCACTTGTTTCTGTATTGGATAGATGAAGAACTGTCTAAAAAAAACAGAATTTATTAACACAATTATGACACTGGAAAGAAAAATTTGAATAATGCACTATCGGTACACATTCAAAAGTTCACTGACCATTTCTTCAGATTCATTATTATTGTCAAAGTGGATGGGGGCAAAGAGGGGGACTTACATATGATTACTTTGAGTACAAGGAGTTACAGTGGCAGGTTCGAACAAATGCCACCATTCATCATTATACATTGATATATATATATATATATATATATATATATATATATATATATGTGTGTGTGTGTGTGTGTGTGTGTGTAAAATATATGTGTCATGTCCCTTTTAATAGTAATTATTTAATTATTCGATTAATTAAATGACAAATGGTTGCTGGGGTATAAAAAGATGGGTTTGTACATGTTGTTGTTATGTATTTTGAAGTTATTTTATTAAGGACGAAGGCACTAAATAAACAGTTTACTTTATAACAACAGTCAGGAGCCTCTTTTCATCTTGGTTTATTGTTTATAAGTGCATATGGTTCTTATAAATGTCACTTAGTCATATCTTTGTCTCAGTCTATTATTACTTTTTAGTTTTCTTTGCATATAAAACACTTTAGAAATACTTCCACAAATCTTTAACATAATACTGTATACTGTAGCAATAAAAATAATAACAATACTGTAAGTACAGTGTAATAACAGTACAGTAACCATGTTCATACACTACAGTACAAAGTTCCATACAAAAAAAAAAAAAAAAACGTGTTCGACTTACCTCTTTCTAAGCTTCACTTCAGATTTCTGTACTACAGGCATCACCCACAAATGTTTTTTGCTCTTTTCTAAACTTTCAGTCCTCTGCCAGACCTCCTACTGTCACCTAGACCCTAGTGAGCCGAAATGTCATTTGCCCATTCTACGGTACAGTACAGTAACTGCTTCAGTACTGTATACTGTAAAAGCCAACAGTCTTGACCAATCAGATCACAACACAGTGATTTCTTAACCAATTAGATTGCTTGTTTTCCATGAAGGCGGAAGTAACTGCTCTAACAAGACGTGAGCGACTTCACAAATGGGGAAAAGGAAAGTACAACATAATTTTTCATTTTCAAGGTAAGATTTGGGCAGCTTTAATGAGTTTTATTTATTTTCACATTATTTCTGACATTAGGTCGCCTGTTCTTATCTATGGGTTGTCCTTATGTCAGATATCTGTAACTCGGCTACTGCCTGTAGTCGGTGTAGATCGTTAAGGCTCTTGTCTCCTCTGAAGCTCACAATTCCTTCAGCAGTCTGGAGGTTGGTTTAAAGGATTCAGGCTTTTGTCTGCACTGAAGCTCATAATTCCTTCAGCAGTCTGGTGGTTGGTGAAGAGGATGTCTCCTGTAACCAAGTTACAGGGTCAAGCCTGATCAAGTTAATTGATTAATATGAAAAAAGCTCCATCCTCAGAACACCAAACAACTTTTTATTTATAAAAATGGTATAAAAATGCAGTGCAAAGCTTTCAGGTAGGAAACCCTTCCTCAGTGCTATTAAAAACCTTACATCAAGTTAATTGATATACATTCAATTAAAAGGACACATGATACAGTCAACCAATCAAATAAAGAACAACTAACCCTTAAAAAATCAATTATAAAGAGAAAAATCATAGAAGGAATCAGTGAAGCTGCATTTGTTTCTTAACTAAAACTGGTTTATTTGCAACAGTACTATTTATACCAGGTTTATAGTCTGCCTGCAACATTAGAATCCAATTATACTCCCTAGTTTCCAAGGCATTATTGACATGCCCCCTCTTAATAAGTCAAGGCATTATTGACATGCCCCCTCTTAATAAGTCTATATTTAACATCAATTGCTCTAAACTTAAACTGATGTTCAAATCCAGCGTCCATAGTTTGTCTTGCCAAGGCATTTGTTTGAATATTTCTACACATATCAGGTTTATGTTAAATAATTCTATCTTTAAATCTATAACTACATTTTCCTACATAAAAATAACATTTCATGCATGTACCCAAATAGACCGCATTCATAGTATTGCATGTCGCATAACAATTAAATTTGTATACCTTACCAGTTACTGGATGTATAAAACAGCTCTCAGTTATAACGTCCACACAACAACTGCAGCTATAACAGGGAAATTTTCCTACTTTATTGGATATTTGTTCTTCATAGTCTAATCTAAGGTCGTTGCAGCACAACTTCATTTTTAAGTTCCTACAATCCCTATATGGGAGCCTCAGTCTATTTTCTAATAGTGCTTATAATTCTGGCATAGCCCTTAGAATATTCCAGTTATTCTCTATTACTTGTTAATTGTTTAACCTGCTCCCCCTAACTAGGGCATTACATACCATACCTTTCAACCTCTTAGTGCAAGAAATCTGGACAAAGTCTGAAATAATAGGGATACAATGGCCCAAAAATAGAGATAGATTTTAAATATTGCTCTTTTTAACTTAGAAAGTTGCTAGATAGCAGGATTTGTGTTAGCATGCATTTTCTTAAGAATATGAAGTCTGAAACTCAGATATATGTCATTATTTAGTGACTCCAGTCCTACATGATTTGCCAGAAAAAACACACATTTTATGACAAACAGACCAAATCTATGAGATTAAATCTGGACAGTTAAGATGTATGTTAAAACACATGCACGCACACACACACACACACACACACACACACACACACACACACACACACACACACACACACACACAAACACGCACACACACACTCACACACACACACACACACACACACACACACACACACACACACACACACACTCTCTCACACTGCAACATGCACACACACACACACACACACACACACACACACACACACACACACACACACACCTTCTCTTTCACGCAACAACAAATGGCTAGTTTAAATTCCACACATACCTACTCTCCCACACAGCAATACATACGCACACACTTTATCTCTCATATGAACAGAGTATCTACTTTAAATCCTACACACACACACACACACACACACACACACACACACACACACACACACACACACACACGTATACTTACTATCTTTCTCAGCAGAATAGCTAGTTTAAATTCCTCGCATGACTTCAGAATGTGTTTACATCCACATTGGCATGTCTGCATGTGACACACGCATGGTCCTCCTTAAAGGAGAAGATGTTGTCACAGTGGGCCCCTAGGCAACTCCCTGTGTTGCCTAGTGCAGGATCCAGCTCTGCTTCCATGTAAGTTCTTCAAATTTGATGTGTTAATCAATAGCACAGTGTAATTAGAAGATGGTCTGTGTAACTACCCAATAGGTATCAGTAAACAGGGCCATCTGTAACATGTGCCTGATGCCCTCCAATAGTCTGATAACATCCTATATGCGCTAAGTTTAAAATGTGATTTAGATACATTTACTGCTCATACCATTGCTACTGGTAAACTGAGTGGGACCTCAGCATTTTTCTGAATTTGTTTCTTGGAACAAATTTCACCTTCAAGACTGAGAATGTTGACCATGAGGTAGCTTCTGTGTGTCCAGTTGCTGAACTGGAATGAGGAAGTGACCACCCAGATGCTCACTGTCTATGATGGACATGAGGAGAGGATGCAAGCATGCTCCAGGAACTTTGTCATGATCTAGATATGGAATCAGATTGACAAGGAGCACTGCAGATAGACTGACATATATTGGACTGGCGTGCAAGTCCACCACTGTTGTGATGACCTGCTTTGGAGGGACACTGAGGATCTTCACCAAAGGGTCTGTACATCCATACGTACATCATACATATAGCTTTGAATGATATGTCATAAATATTCCTTTTAGACTCATTAATGAGCTGTTCTGTCAATTAGCTCAGATGGTTAAGCAATGAGTCAAAGTGACTGCTAATTTGTAATGTGTGGGTTTAAATTCCATTGTAGGTTATTTTTTAAATATTGGTGGTTATGTAGATAATATTGAATATAAACTATGGAAAACCTATATTTGTTCGGTGACTATACAGTACACCTTTTTACACATCTAGCAAAACTGGTGTTCACTGATGCCTATAGCGCTTACATTATATATGACTATGAATTTCTCTGTTATCCATAATGGTTAAAGAACATCACACAGTATACTTCTGCATGTGTGAATGCTGGGTAATACATAAATACATTATTAAGCTCTGCATTACTGAGAGTACATTATCATAATATTCATGTTACTTTAATCACTTTCATGAATGTTAGAGCAATGCAGGTCAGCATGGCTACCCTATGTTGTATTTTGTAAAAGAATGCAAATATAAGACAGTTAAACACTGACACAGTCTATTCTATAAGATGAATTCCATTGTTATGCCACAGAAACATCTCATGGTGATTCTGTATTGTGGAAGGCACTGTGCTGTCTCTCAGCTCAACCTGTACAGCAATAGGCCAATGTGAATATGACCTGGATGCATGTGGGTTCAAATCCTTGTATAGAACATTTTTTATTTTGTTTTTATATTTCCATATTTACTATTTAAAAACAGATATGTGAGATACTTGTTTGTTCAGTTATACAGCATTGCTTTTATACATCTAATATGTATGTGATGCATTAACTGCTGTATACTTACATTTCAGATAATTACATATGGCTCCATTATCCGTAAGATTCTAGAAACATCCCACAGTAATTTTGTATGCTGGAGGGAATTGTGATGTCTTCTAATGCAACCTATTAAGCAATAGGCCAATTTGAACTTGTCATAGGTTCCTATGAGTACAACGAAAATGCATTATGTTGAATGCGTTTTCATCACCACGTAAAGAGAACAGGCAAAACAACGAAGCGGCTGTTCAGCGAATTCTTTCTCTGGGAAAGAAGTCGCTTGACTGATTTGTTGATTTTCCGTGTTCTGAAGTGTAGTGTGGTCCCTTGTCCGGTATAGCTCCCGAGAGTGATTGTGCAACAGTTAATGACCTTAGGGTTAGGGTGCGGGTTAAGGTAAGTGCATATGTATGAAAGTGTTTACTGTTTTATATTTTGTGTTAGATGTATGGTTGAGTTATGTATGCATGTGTTTTCACCTGTTTACTTTTGTTTTGGGGGGGTAGAATTAGGGTTAAGGTAAGTGTGTATGTGTTTGGAGCTGTTTATGTAAATATGCAAGAGTTACTGACCTTAGGGTTAGGGTGCAGGTTAAGGTAAGAGCATATGGTTTAAAATGTTTACTGTTTTTTTTTGTCGTTAAATGTATGGTTGGGTTATGTGCATATGTATATTTAGTTGTTTACTGGTTTTTGGGGGGGTGTAATTAAGATTGGGTATGTGTGTTTGTGTTTGGAAGTGTGTAATGCTTTCTTTTGCGGGGGTTGGAACAGCAATTTCTTTCCCTAGGAAAGAAATCGCTGTACTGTGGATTCGATATTTTCAGCTTTCACTGAAAATGTGTTGATGTAACATCGTTCACTGTTTTTAGCGTTCGATGTTGCAATATAGACCCCATAGATACATGCGGGTTCGAATTCTTGGACAGAGTATTTTTTAATTTATTTTGATATTTCCAAATTTGCTATTTAAAAACATATATGGGAGATACTTGCTTGTTCAGTTATGCAGTAAGGCTTTTACACACCTGGTTTGTATATAATGCATTAATTCCTATAGCGTTTAGCTCTCAGACAACTACAGATGTCTTCATTATCAGCAAAATGTCTGGAAACATTCCAGCTATGTCAGTATGGCTGTATGTGGAAATCCTTCGCAATACATATATAGGTTACCTGTACATTTTTAATGTCACAATATTATGTCATAATCAATTCTAGTTTAACACTGACTGTACTCCTAACTAACTTAAATGTGGATAGTTTACCTTCATATTGTTGAAAGCACATCCTAGGAATGTGTGGATACGTGAACTGTTTCTGCATATTCTGTCCGACCGACTTCTCTAAATTTCGAAAAAAGAGTGAACGTCGACATTTCCAACCACTGAAAGAAGAGCTACCATGGATCAAAAAGGGGGCAAGGTTTTGTTATTCGGAACATCAGCATTTGCGGTTTTGAGAAGTCACACTTTGCAGTTTGTGGAAGCTGTTTCGGGGATATGGCTGTCTGAATTATGAAGGTAAACCAATGTGGATATATGAGATACAACTGATGAACATGACTTCCTATGTATTTATGTCTGTCTAGTGCATCTACATATTCTGTTGCAATGTCTGAGACTCTGAGCTCTGAATTGTTACAGCTGTTTGTTATTGCTCTGACCAGTGTGCTGACATCAGGAATGCATGCCTCTGTGTTTCACATGCACAGCATATGGTGGAAGTCTGATCATTCTTTTACCCAACCCGTAATTTAGAAGGCTAAATCCATGTATTTAAATCTTACTTGAATAGTTCTACAGTTGGACTGTTTAACTTACATCAATCCAGTGCAATTACAAACAACATACATTACACAGGCAGGTAGGTATTAGGGTTGTAATGCAAATACAGATGAGAGTTGTAGATTTGAATCTGTGTTTCTCCAGTTTGTATGCAGTACTCATCATAAGTGTAGAGTATTGGCAGTGACACATCAATACATGAATGCATAAAATGTGAAACTGTATTTCTTATTGAGGCTAGAGGGCGTGTGATGCTCACTATTTTTCACTGTTACTTTGTATATAGCAAACTACATATTCACCTGATACAATCCTTCTGAGGCAGTAAAGAGTCCTTTTTTCCTTTTTGCAGGTGATGAAAACTGGGCCTGGAAATGATCTCTGTGCATTGAGCACCTGCACAAGATGGAGGAGCAGTGGAGGGAGAGAGGTAAGTGTTTTAACTGTCATTTCTCACCCCATATGCAATCATAACCTTGATAAAAATTAATTTTGCTTAGAGTATCAAGCATACTAATATTAATGGTAGACTATCCATGATGTATCTGCAAGGAAACTGCAATAGTCATTTATTTCTTGTGAATAACACAGAAGATTTAATTTAAACATTGTCATTCAAGTTATAAGCAAGATATGTTTGAGAAATGCAATGTTTTGGTATTGAAGTAACAACCTAATTGACAGGACATCTCTGTGTAACTGTCATAGTGCTTTTACCTAGGATGTCTCATATGTGAGTTGATTGTACTATTACTGATTTTGAACAGTAGGTGGCAACAGATTTGTATGTCTGGTAGTGGTGCTCACCATACCTCTCAAGTGTACCTCATTACGAGGAACATACCTCATTTGGGGTCTTAAAAAGTTAATGTTCCGCGAAGTTCCACATTGAAACAGTCTGTAACACATTCAGTATTAGGAATTTTTTTAAGTGAAATCCATGGTAAATAGAAATATATCATATTAATTCACTAAACAATCTTCTTTATAAGTAAAACTAGCATATCTTAACCATCCTATGACCTTCCTAGCTGAAGTTGTTAGTAAGCCATTAGTACATGTTCCACATTTTGCCCATTTATTCCACATTATGAGGGATAGTGTCCCTCATTTTGGAGATATAAGGTTGAGAGCTATGGTGCTCACTGACTGTTGCGTTGTGTGTGGCTTGCCTAGTTTATTACTGAATGGGTGTCCTTTGTATCAACATTCTGACATGTACTTCAGTTCAAAATGTGTAGCACTTTTATATAAAAGACTTGTGATGGTTTGTTTAAAACAAAATTGCATTCAGTCTTCTATCACTGCTGTGCACAAAGCCAGTCGTGTACTTATGTTATGTCTGCTTCTTACATAATTATTAATCATCATTACAGTGCTTGAATTGTGCAGGTACATACATAAAAATACCTACAAATGTAGGTAATGACAGCGATGAATTAGTTGATGAATGATAATGTATGTGACATAATCTAAATTTGTAGATGTTACATACTGTCACTATGACTGTCTAGTTGTTCTAAGGCCTATGCATTGCATTCCAATTCTATAATGTTATGATGGTAGCCATTAACCGTGTTGCATTGCTCATCTAATTTGCATATATATTTTTTAGTTTATCACTGCTTATTCTTCTTAGTATATGTTGAAAGTAAACGGTTATTCAGAGGATGTCAACATGATACATTGCTTGCACATAAACCTCAGTTACAACTGAGAGTAATGTTCATATTGACACCTAAACATAATTGTGTGAGGCACACATACAAATTATGATCCATGGAAATATGGATTTCCTCTCAGATTGTCTACTTGATTATTTTGTAAGACATTTGTTAAGTGTATTTTACCACAAGTTGTATTCAAATATTGGTGCTATTGTGAGTTTACCCTATAGCAAGTGTTTTGGAATGTAGAAACATGTCATTGTTGCTTGCTACAGTGACATAACGTTGTTGTCTTGATATGTTATGATATATATGTGTGCTGGCTGTGCACATGTTTATTTGTCATGCACAACGATGGCTGGTTTATCCTTAAGCAAATAATTATAGCATTTTCTCAGACAGATTATGCATTGTATGCCATGATGGACATAATGGCCTACACATGATCTTCTATTAATATAATCAATGCATATTGATAATAGTACATTGGCAATGTTGCATGATCTTGACTGTACACCTGCTACCCTCAATTCTTTTAATTATACAAAGTATAAATACACTTTATGGGCCATTTCATATGACAATTACATTTTAATTTAATGTAATGTATTGTGATATACCATGTGCAAACATGTCACCATTACAGTCTGATATGTTTGATCATGTTAGTAGCATATCATATACTGTATTTAACATTATTTAGGAGCACATCTGATCGTGTTTCATGATAGACATGTTTTTCACATGGCAGTGATGTACATTAGGCAACTTTTTTACATTGTTATAGATTGAAATCTTGCCTTTCATCATATATGATATTTCAGTTCTATAATGTCTGTATTACTGTAATGTGATATACTGAAATGTTTCTACATGTAGATCATGTCAGATTGGTTATGTTATGTTATGTACTCATAGCTATAGTTAATACATATTAAATATGTTTTTTATGTGTTTAACATTGACAGAGCATGGGATCAGTTGCAGCTTTCCTATCAGACACTGTATACAGTGCAACAAATGACTGCCAGGCAACTCAGACTCCAAGGATCAGGAGGATCATGAGGCTGATGATGATAATGATGACAAACCAGGACCTGCATGTGCCATTGAACCTGCTGCTCACCATAGGAGACATCCAACACCACCACAGTGAGATGATTAATGGGACCAGATCCAGGAAGTGAGAACAAGACATCCTCCAGAAGCAGATCAGGGGAGCAGATGGAGGATTTGGAGACTGCATGTGATATCATTCATGATGTTTAACCTCATCAGGGTGGCCCCTCAGGACTGTAAGTATTATCTGTGTGATCAAGGTATGTAATGCTGCCACTATGGTATTTGCAATTTTAGAAAATGTACTGTATAGACACTATTGTGCATGCATAGCATATTGCTGTCATGTTTATCTGATAAACGTCCTACCGTACACTTCAGCTATGTGATAAGTGGCATTATGCTGCAGCTGCAGTACAACACACATTACACATTACACATGTAGAAATCAATTCAACATACATGATATGGTGTAATTAATGCATACATTGCTCCATATGGGCAGAAGTGCTGTTCCTTACTTCTGCGTGTGTGTGTACTCCTATGCATACAGCGCAGCATAGTATTGTTATGTCCTATACACTGTGACCCTGTATATGACAGATATGACTGTTGCGTTTACCATGTTGCAAGTGAGACATAGCTGTTCTGCTTGTATTGTTCTATTGTATATGTGGGCAAGATGACAGCAACTCACAAACTGCATTCTTTCCATAGTTCACACATAACACAGTAAGATGGGTCAGTTTTGTTTATTTGCACGTGTTATCCATGTATATGCATTGTACCTATTTTTCTATGGGTTGTTGCTATCTTATGTCTGTTTAACAACATGACAGGTCTTTGCCCCTATGATTTCTGCAACATTGTTGTGTCATGCTGTCACACTGGCACAATGGCTTTATGTGCGGCATGTAGTGGCAAATATTGTGCCATGGTATATCAGATTACTGTCACTGCTACATATGGGCAGATAGCTTTCACCTTCTGCATAGACAATCATGTTCCATTAGTTTATACACAGTGGAGTTGATCACCTCCTGCATAGATAATCACTGTTCCATTAGTTTATATACAGTGGAGTTGATCACCTTCTGCATAGATAATCACTGTTCCATTAGTTTATGCACAGTGGATTTGATGCTTTATTTAGCATCATTCCTGAATCCCTTGATGCATGAACATATTTGCATGCATGCCCATATTTAAGCAATTGGAGTACATATGCAATAATTTAAATACATGTACGTGTCTCTAATAATATTATAATCAAGACACAAATGCCCTTGTACTTTGGGACTGTGTACATTCGGTTATTCCATGTTCTGTGCAGTACTGATGTTCACAGGACTCTCCTTTGCTCAGTAATACACATGGAACATGATATGTATAACAATAAGGGTATTTGTTGTGCCTGCTGTATTATGTTGGCATGACAATATATATGTGTATGTGATACTGCATCTTATTTTGAGTATCTATGCAGCTTTCTGTTTAATGGTTGCACATTACTATGTTTGTGTAATTTTTACACAGACATGTTTAGAGCCATCAGGATTGCAGTCTTCCCATATGACATGTTTGCCATTTGCATGTAGCTTTGGTGGACTTCCACACCGCACCATATGGTGAACACAAGCAAGTGCAATGTGCCCCCCTTAGATAAGGTTGCCTGGCTTTATTGTGTGCCTACTTTCCTTTGGTTGCATTTCCTCACTCATGTGAGACTGTGTTGTCCATCTCCCTTTCCCCTTTACCTTTGGCATGTATGTTGCACATATACATGGCATACCTTTATCTTCCTCTACATCATCATTGTCAAGTAGTTTCACTGTTAAAATACTACACTGTGTCAACATTTCAGGCATTACACACATGCAAGACATGCACACAGTGCTGGCAATTGCTTGCATTCCACCATTCTTCATGTTATACTTGTGTGTTGAGTATTACCCAGGACTTTGTTTTCATCATTCCTGTGGCACAAGCTGGCATTCATTATCTAGCATTATTCACATATTATTTATTTAATATTCCACATTATTGGTGTGTGTATGTGTACTTACATTTTTTTCTGATAGGATTATGTTTGTCCATTGCAGGTCACACATATATAATGGCACATCTGTGTTGCCTCTGACAATGACTTTGACATATGCATTCCATTTTGTATATGTTTGGGTAGTGTACACTTATTTGTGTATTAAACAGCCACAGACTTATTTTTCTGCAGTGCTGTTGTTTGGCACTGTGCTTGGTTGTTTGTCTTTCATATGCAGGGTTGGAGGGTCTAATCTATCCTCTGCTTGTCTTCTCCTCCATTTCCCTAGCTGAATTTGCTCATCCATACTGTTGCTTGGCTTATATTTGCACTGCTGACAGACTACTTGATGATTGGATTAATAGCTAATGTGTACTGCAATCCCCATTTATTTCCCTACAACACACACATGCCATCAGTCATACACTTTCAGGAATGACTGTCACACAGTTTGCAACATCTTAGCACTGCATCGTGCATAGATACATATGTATTTCTGCATTGCACCATGGCTGGTATGAATCCTTTCCCTATTGGTGCATTATCCTTTACCCATGTTGTAGAGTGTGCTGTCTGTGTACCTTACCTGTCTTTTATGTTTATGTCCAACCATTGTCTGTCATGTATTGTGATATTTGTTATGTTTATAGGTGTTGCTTTGTTCTCCTCCTCTTCTTTCCCTGTCTTTTCCATTCCTTCCATTCCCCCCAGAAAAAAGCAGAAAAATTTAGCCTATTCCCACCAAAAAAAAAAAAAAACAATACCCATACCCTTCTGACTGTCCCTCAGATTTTCCTGTTTCATCATACCTCTTACGTGTCCCTCTTCATCACCCCTACCCCACATCTGTTTTTCTGGCATCCTCTTTTGTTAGATTTGTGCATTGCTTTTGTTCCCTACACATATCCCCCACTCATTGTCAGCCACTGCTAGCCATGTGGAAGGGACCATAATTGCCTCCACCTTAATTAATTTTTTATTTGAAAATTTGCAGATTCCATCAGATTCTATATATTCTGATGAATGTATTTATATACCTCTGTATACAAATCATAATTCTTTGCGAATATTTGTCACTTACTGGATGGATTGCTGTGGATTTGAATTCCTTTAGTAATTTTCTGTTAGTTGCATTGAGCTTGTATAATTTCCATAGATGTACATTGGTAATGCACATCCCAGTTTATGAAATACTTTTCTTGACATTCAGATTTAATGTGACTGATTGAGAGTGCACATACATTACAGGATAAATCTTTTTTTGCATATGTTATTTTATGTGGCCTGAGGCACATTTGCATATTACTTATTTATCCGCAACATTTGCCAGAACTCGACAAATTGTGCCAGATTCCGTGGACTTTATGGAATCTGGACTTCTATCTCAAATCAGTCTCTATTCAAATTCAAAATAAGGCCTAAATATGCTGAATAGGAAGTGATCTCATTGAAAAATACTAGTTTATTTAAATTAAGTCATCCTTCAAATACTATATTGATTGCAGACAGCATTATTTCACTCAAACCCTAAAAGATTATAAAATGAAATGTTTTCTTCTAAGAACTCATATATTAACATGACTGATACAAAAAATATTCTCACTAGATTCAACATATCAAGAAACTCATGATGTAGCCTCTGGTCTTAAACTGGGCAAAGCTCCAGGACTGAATGTTTATTCTGTTTTCTTCTACAAAAAGTTCAAATGCCAGCTGGTCTGTTTTCTCCTAAATCATATAACTAAATGAAAATATGCAGTGGTGACAAATATTTAAATGAAAATTAACACTCCTTAAAGTAGCTCTGTGGATGGAAAATAGGTTCATATGTTCATAGGTAGGTACTAGGCTATCTGCCTGAAGGCATTTATAAGCCTAGCCAGAATGTGTTGGCTTTCGGCACCCCCTTAGATTAGCTCCCTGTGCCTCTGTCCAGCAGAGTCACTGAAGTGATCCCCAGGGTAAACTTTCTGTTTCCCATTCACTCATCAAGGTTTCTCTTGAAGAATGTTAGCGAGGAGCTCTGCCTAATGTAGATTGGAATCTTGTTCCAAAGCATGGGAAGTCTCTGGGACAGGAATCTATCCCTCCAGCACAACCTATTTATTGTTGTGATGAGGTTTAGATCCCTAGAGCATGTGGCTCGAGGGGATATGGTTTTCTTTAGGTGGAGCATGTCCATCAATTCTGGGTTGGACATGGCCTTGCATGTCAGGCAGAGATCACCTCTGAGAAGGTGGTATGCAGCCAAGCACAGCTGGAGTTTCTTCAGTCGAGCTGCATAGGGCATCTGTTTGAGGCCGGGGATCCACTTGGTGAGGTACTTCTGTGGACTTTCCAGCTGTTGCAGGTGTCTTGTAAGGTACATCCCAAATGGGGTGTTGTACCCTATGATGGGTCTGATGAGTGATGAGTAGAGGGGCGCAATGACCTCTTTTGATCTGGATGCGAACCCTTTTGTGGTTAGGTGGGCCACATAGAAGGATTTTCTAACCACTGTGGCAATGTGATTATCAAAGCAGAGATTACTATTTACTTGGTTCCCCAGATCCCTTATTACGTCTTCTGTATTTAGGGGACTGCCACCTATGTGGTAGTTTGTGGGTACTTTGTTTTTTCCAAAGGGGTTGACTATGCACTTTTTGGCATTTAGCTTGAGGCCATGATTTTGACACCAGGTATCCATCTCAGTGAGACCCTTTTGGAGGGTGTCTGTGTCAGCCGGAGTCAATTATAGCCCCTAGTTTGCAGTCATCTGCGAACTTGGTAAGCCATAGTCCTCCTGTGCTTGCCTGTACCTCTGAGAAGTATATGCTGAACAGGAGGGGTCCTAGGACTGAGCCCTGGGGAATGCCACTTGTAACTGGTTTACAGTTGGACCTCATTCCTGCAATTCTCACCATATGGGTTCTGTAAGTGAGCTAGCTGACAAACCATCTTGTGACGTAGGGGTTTATGTTCAGGCTGGTGAGTTTGTCTATAATACCAGAACGAGGAACGGTGTCGAAGGCCTTTGAGAGGTCTAGGTAGGCTGTGTGTACCACCTTTATCTCATTTATAGCCTTGGTAACTATCTTAAAGAAGTCCACCAGGTTTAGGAGGCAAGATCTGCCCTTAACAATGCCAAACTTGATAGGGTCCAGTGTTTGGAGATTCCCGATGTCTCTGTTAATGAGTTCCATGATGATGTGCTCCATAGCCTTGCAGACCAAGCTAGTCAGGCATATAGAATGATAGTTCCTGGGGTCTGTTGTGGCTCCACCTTTGTGGAGTGGAATAACCATTGCTGTGCGCCACTCTATGGGTATGTAACCTGTGGTGAGGCTGAGTTTGAACAGTGTGTTTAGGTGAGGGGTTAGTTTGTCTTTGAGCTCATGTAGGATGCAGCCTGGGACACCGTCCGGTCCCATTGATGCTGTGTTTTTGGCTTTGGAGAGGGCTGTTTTAACCTGAGTGTCTGTGATTTCAGGGGCTCTACATTCTTCTGGTATGGTTATGGGCCCTTTTGGGGGTGAGAGGGGGTGAAGTTTGCACTGAACCTGTCTGCCAGGATGTTGACAATATCAGTTAGTTCAGTGTATTTTGTGCCATTCTGCACTAACTCCGAGCAGATCTGAGCATTGCCACTTAGATTCTTCACATAGCTAAAGAATGCCTTGTGGTTATCTTTGGAGTCCTTGGCAATTTTTTTTTTCGAAGCTCACCTTCGATGATTTTATGAGGGATCGTAGTTTCTTGCTGATACTGATCAGGGATGTCTTCCCTTCTTGAGATTTTACTCTTTTCTGTATAGGCTTCCTCCTTCTATTGTATAGCTTGTTTATGGCAGGGGTCCACCAGACTGGTTTCCTTTTCTTGGTGGAGTGAGTCTTGGTTTTGCTTGGGATAGCACAATCTATGCATTCTTGTAGGTGCCCGTAGAATGCATTAGTAAAGGATTCTGCAGCTTGGACAGCGTTATCCTTAGCATGGGGGCTTTGAAACTTTCCACCTTCGTCTTAAGTAACGTGAAGTTTGCTTTTGAAAAGTTTTTCATAGTGGTTTCTTTGTCCGGGGGTGGGGGTGGCATGTGGATATCCAAAGTGATTTGTTTATGGTCAGATCTAACCAGCTAGGGGTTGACCTCCGGTGTGGAACACCAGTCACCCATGTTTGTGATGACCAGGTCCAATATGTTGTCGCCTCTGGTGAGAGTGTTGACTAGTTGATTCAGGGCGTTTGAGTTTATAAATTCTAGGAAATGTTGGGCAAGGGAATTAGTACTTGAGTATTTCTCCCAGTTAATGTTTGGATAATTGAAATCACCCAATATTAGGGTATTTGGTAGGACCTTTATGTTTCCCAGTGTTTCCAGAAATGTGGAATGGAGGTCCTGGGACATGGTGGGTGATCTGTAGCAAGCTGCAATTTGAATTGCAGTTTTGCCCATTGTTAGTTGCATGTTGATGATCTCTGAAGCATTGTGCTGTGCCACTAACCTGGAGGTGTGGGTATCCTTGATGAATATGGATACGCCCCCACCTTTTTTATTTCGATCGGGTTCTGTGGCCAAAATGTATGGTATGAGTTGTAGCCTGGTAGTGCTGGGGTGCTCTCTGGAGCCTTAAACCAGGTTTCTGTTGCTGCACGTATATCGATTTTCTCCATACTGAGGAGTGCCTCGAGTGCGTGCATTTTGAGGTTTAGACTTCTGACATTGAGTAGCATTACCCTCAGTTTTTTGTTACTTGTGCTGTTTACAGCGGTGGGTTTGTCTTTTGAGCCTTGCCTAAAAAAGGCAGTATGGGGGTGGCAAGAGCCTTGGCCAGTATTCAAAAGCCTAAGGGTGACAGGTGCAAGCCGTCTCTAGTGAAGCAGAGTGGCTTGATGAGCATGTCTTCCCAGGCGGACAGACACTGGATCCCCTTTGAATGATACCAGACACTTAGCCAATTGTTGAAATTGATAATTTTTTCTTTATACCATGTTATCATTCTTGGTGAGGGCAGGATACTACTCAGGGTCAGGGTCATACCAGCCTGGGCTATGTGATCAGAGAGCTCTTCATAGGTTCATAGGTTCATAGGTTCATACTAGGCTATCTGCCCGAGGGCATTTACAAGCCTAGCCCATCATTTTGTGGCTTACGCCACCCCTTTAGTATGGGGAACTATACCCATTATTTTGCTGTGCCTCTGTCGAGCAGTGACACTGAGGTAATCCCTGGGGTATATCTGCGATCTCCCATCCATTGGTCAAGATTTCTCTTGAACAAGGCCAGCGAGGTGCTCTGCCTCACATGTACCGGGATTTTGTTCCACAGCATAGGGAGTCTTTGGGTGATGAATCTATCCCTCCAGCACGTCCTATTAATAGCCGTGTCAAGGTTTAAGTCTCCCGCCCTTGTGGCTCTGATGGATCTAGATTTTTGAGGTGAAGCATATTCATCAAATCTGGGTTTGACATGGCCTTGTATGTTAGGCAAAGGTCACCTCTGAGCAAGCGGTAAGCGACTGAATAGAGCTGGAGTTCTTTCAGTCGGGCAGCATAGGACAGATTTTTGAGACCCTTTATCCTTTTGGTGAGGAACTTTTGTGGCCTCTCCAGCTGCTGCAAGTGTCGGGTCAGATACATTCCGAATGGGGCATTGTACTCAATCATTGGTCTGATGAGTGATGAGTAAAGGGAGACTATGACCTCCCTTGATCTAGATGAGAATCCCTTCATGATAAGGTGGGCAATGTAGAAGGTCTTCCTAACTACTTTAGCTACATGGGTGTCGAATGACAGACTACTATCAACCTGGGTCCCCAGGTCCCTGATAACTTCTTCTGTGCTCAGTGGATTGCCACCTATTTGGTAGCTAGGGGTAACCTTGTTTTTCCCTAAGGGTATGACTATGCATTTTTTGGCATTTAACTTTAGGCCGTGGCTCTGGCACCAGTTATCCGTTTCTGTGAGACCCTTCTGAAGGATATCTGTGTCAGATGTGTTTTCTACTATGGCCCAGTTTGCAGTCATCTGCAAACTTTGTCAGCCATAACCCTCCTGTGTTTGCTTGTACTGGAAAAGTAGATGCCAAACAAGAGTGGGCCCAGGACTGAGCCCTGTGGGACACCACTTGTGACAGGCTTTGAGTCTGACATGGCGCCAGCAACTCTGACCCTGTGGGTTCTGTCACTCAGCCAGTTTGCAACCCATCTTGTGATGTATGGGTTGACATTTAAGCTGATGAGTTTTTCAATGATACCCGAGTGGGGTATTGTATTGAAGGCCTTAGCCAGATCGAGGTAGGCTGTATGGACTGCCTTTCCCTCATCAATGGCTTTGGTGACTGTTTCGAAAAGTCAACCAAGTTTAAAAGGCATGATCTGCCTTTGACAAAGCCAAACTGGGTTGGATCCAAAGTCTGCAAATTCCTATGTCTTTATTTATGAGGTCCATTATGATCCTCTCCATGGCTTTGCAGATAAGGCTTGTCAAGCTAATGGGCCGGTAATTTCCAGGGTCGGTGGAGGCACCGCCTTTGTGAAGTGGTACCACAGTTGCAGTGCGCCACTCCTGGGTGCGTATCCTGAGGTAAGACTTTGATTAAACAGCTGTCCTAGCTGTGGGTTTAATTCCTCATTGAGTTCATGGAGCACACAGCCGGGGACACCATCAGGTCCCATGGATGCTGTGTTTTTGCTTTGGAGAGAGCAGTTCTCACTTGGGCGCTGGAGATGTTTTGGGGGCTGCAATCGTTTGGTATAGATATCTCTCCTTTTGGGGAGAAGGGGTGGGAGAAGTTTGCACTGAACCTGTCAGCCAGTATGTTGGCAATGTCTGTAGGATCAGTAATCTTCACATCATTTTGAACTAGCTCTGAGCATATCTGGGAGTTTCCTCCCAGGTTTCTAACATAGCTAAAGAAGGCCTTATGATTGTCTTTTGAGTCTTTAGCTATTTTTCTCTCGAAATTTGCTTTGGATGATTTTATGAGAGCTCTTAGTTTTTACTTATAGTGATCAAGGGTGTCTTACCTTTTAAGGATTTTGCTCTATCTTGTAGTAGCTTCCTCCTTTTGTTGTAGAGTTTGTTTATGGCTGGGGTCCACCAGACTGGACGCTTGCCTTTGGTACAAAGAGTCTTTGTTTTGCTTGGGATTGCCTTATCCATGCAGTCCTGCAGGTGCTGGTAGAAGGCATTTGTAAGTGATTCAGCGGCTTGAGTACTGTTTTCCGCCAGCTCGGGGGCCTTAAAGGAGACCACACTAGTCTTTAGAAGTGTGAAGTCGGCTTTTGAGAAGTTCTTTACTGTGGTCTTTTTTATTTCAGGTGGGGGTGGGATGAGGACCTCCAGCGAGATTAGTTTGTGGTCTGATCTCACCAGTGAGGGGTACACCTCCGGTGTTGAACATTGTGCTCCCATGTTCGTGATGATGAGATCAAGTATGTTATCTCCTCTTGTGGGGATGGTGACTAGTTGTTCCATGGCATTTGAGTTTATGAATTCCAGGAACTTTTGGGCTTGGGTGTTTGGGCTTGAGTACTGTTCCCAGTCTATATTAGGGTAATTGAAGTCACCTAGTATGATGGTGTTTGGTGATACATTTATCCCCTCTAGTGTTTTCAGGAAGGCCATGTGAGGTTCCTGAGTTTGTGAGGGTGGCCTGTAACATGCTACAATTTGCAGAGCAGTCTTGCCTATGGTTAATTGCACCTGGATGGTCTCCGATGCATCGTGCGTTGCCACCAGTCTTGAGGTGTGGGTGTCCTTGATGAATATGGATACCCCCCCTCCTTTCTTGGTATTGTCCGGATTTTGGGGCCGGAACGCATGATATGAGGTAAAACCTGATAGTGCTGGGGTGCTCTCAGGAGCCTTGAACCAGGTTTCTGTCACAGCACAGACATCGATGTTCTCCATACTGAGAAGGGCCTCGAGTGCGTGCATTTTGAGATTTAGACTTCTGGCATTGAGCAGCATTACCCTTAGTTTTTTCCTTTTTGTGTTCTAGGGTGGTAGGTTTAGAATTTGAGCCTTGCCTAAAAAGGCACTATGGGGTGGCAAGAGCCTTTGCCAATATCCGAATCCCAGGGGTGACAGGTGCAAGCCGTCCCTTGCGAAGCAGCGTGGCTTGTCCAGCATGTCATCCCAGGCAGACAGACACTGGATCCCCTTTGAATGACACCAGTGTTTAAGCCAATTGTTAAAGCTGATCATCTTATCTCTGTATTGTGGCATCATTCTTGGTGAAGGTAGGATACTGCTCAAGGTCAGGGTCATACCTGCCTGGGCTACATAATCAGAGAGCTCCTCAATGTCTCTTTTCATGTAGTCCAAGGAGGTGCGTCTCAGGTCGTTTACACCAGCGTGGACAATGACTGAGTCATATTTGTACCTGCTGTTGAGAGACCTGAGTGCTTGCATTATGTGGCGGATTCTAGCACCCGACAGGCAGCTTACTGTGACCTTCTCCTTACTCAGTCTGGTGAGCGGGACGTCAGTGTGTCTGACTATGGAGTCACCAATGACTAGTGTGTCTGGCATTGTGTTTGGCCTTAAGGGCTGTGACTGTTTGACACTCTGACTGTGAGGTCTATGTGTTGCAGGTGTTGTGTTCTGAGGTGGTGGTTGTTTGGGTGTCTGCTTTGGTGGCCTCTGCTGTTTTGGTAGATTTTTGATCAGAGCCTCCGAGTATGTCTTTGTGTGTTTATGTGTATGATTTGAGGTTGTAATGGTACTATGTGAGACTGGGTCTATAGTGTGTGTGGTAACCTTCTCCTCCTGACTGGTCTTGCCAGTCCTATGTTGAGAGAGTTCCATGTCTCTTTTCATGTAGTCCAGGGAGGTGCGGCTCAGGTCATTCACACCAACATGGACAATGACAGAGTCATATTTGTACTTGTTCTGGAGTGACCTGAGTGCTTGTGTTATGTGGCAGATCCAGGCACCTGACAGGCATCTAACAGTAACCTTCTCCTTATTCAGCCTAGTGAGTGGGACATCAGTGTGCCTGACTATAGAGTCACCTATTACTAGTATGTTGGGTATGTTATTTTGCCTTAAGGGCTGTGATTGCATGGCACACTGGTTTTGTGAAGTATGTGTTTCATGGTTTGTGTTGGGGGGGTGGAGGTTGCTTGGATGTCTGCTTTGGAGGTCTCTGTTGCTTTTGCAGATTTTTATTTAGAGCCTCCAAGTACGTTTTCATGTATTTATGTGTGTTTTTTGCCGGTGCTGGTTTAATGGGTCTATGTGAGGCTGATGGTATGATGCAAGTTTTTCCCTTCTCCTCTTGACTGTCTGATCCAGTCTTGGGTTGAGAGATCTTAGCCTCTAGTTTGGCTGTATAATTGCATCTCTTGCATGTATTAGTGTTTGATGGTAGGAGGAGAGGGTTGTCTGTGTACATGAGTCAGTTGTAACATTGCCTCAAAATGCCCAGATTCACCAGTTGGACTGGAGAGTACACCTGAAACTGCCCTTTGGACATGCCTGGATGGGTACAGAGAACTGTTTTACTGATTGGTTGGTAAGATTGACTAGGGAGTCTTGGCCTTCTGTACAGTATAGGGGGGGTCCAGTGCTAGGGTTTATAAGTGCTTGCTATGAGTTTTGAGCAAGTGCCGGGCTGAGAAGTGAATGGGTTGAGTGCTTAAGTTGAAAGTCTGTCTAGTTCCGAGGG
This sequence comes from Protopterus annectens, assembly GCF_019279795.1. NCBI lineage: Eukaryota > Metazoa > Chordata > Ceratodontiformes > Protopteridae > Protopterus > Protopterus annectens. The sequence goes on from NC_056731.1 coordinate 728,229,356, forward strand.
AAAAATTGAAGAGGAGACTTTGTGGAGCCAGGAATAGTTATACCCTAGCTAACCGGCACTGCCTGGCATGCAAAACCAGGCAAATGTGTTTTTTATACCAGGGAAATAAAAGAGATAGAAATTAGGAAACCAAGTTGTACTCAAGTTTACTCAAAGTAAACCAGATTGTTCAAAAACAGTAATCCAGATTGTTACAAACCTACTACAGAGCATCATATTCTTCTCCTTGTCCTTAAGAATAAAGCTTCTTTGTATACTGTTCCCACAGTATGTCTTTCTCTGGTTAAGTCAGATCATAAACTAATTACATTCACATTCCACATCTTTAAACCCGCTAAATCCAGTATCTCAGAGTTTATGGAATTCAAATGTAGTAATCTTTTCAAATTCTATGACAAAATTTCAGTATTCACTTATAGCGGCATCACCTGTAGCATTGTCATGACAGGTAGTTTCACAAAGGATTTTAGGCAGTCCCAAACAAATCTAAATATGACAGGACATTTATAAACAAACCATCCTAGTGGTCCACCAGTATAAATAAACTTGACAATAAAAATGAACTCCTTAAAATTTATAGCCAATCAAGAGACACTCATATCAAGGATAACATAATAAACTTGAATGAAAACTTGAGAAATATTAGCAGGTGTACTAAAGCAGTCCATAAACTTAGGTTATGATCTGAAGCTAAGGAGGATTAAAAACCTTACTTTATCTACATTAGGAAACTAAGAAATAATCTCCAGCAACACAATGAACGTACTCATAATGGCACCATGCCTATATGCTAGCAAACAAATTCAGTGTGAATTTTACCACAGAGATAACTATCCAAAGCCCACTTATCCCTGAATCTTTGTCAGACCCCCTCCCATTCATCACTAGTGAACATGTACTGAAGGTACCTGGACCTCTTGTATCTTCATAAAGCAAGTAATCCAACAAATACCAGCATTAGGAATCTAAATCTTCATCAGGAGATAAATAAAACATGCTTGAGAGATGGTTCATTATGCCTTCCACACCTCTGGAATAGACTCCAGATGAAAATGAAGCAGTGTAATACACTGTCATCCTTCAGATGGGCACTGGGTGATTAGATGGGTGTTCACAAATTCTCCTGAGGATGACTAGCCTAGATCTCCTTCAACAAGGAGGCACAGGCTAAGAGTGGGTACTGGCAAATGGTCACAAGACTTAGTTGCCTTGTATTGCCAGTGATTCTTGTGATCCTTTGATCCAGTCATCCCTGTACATTTCTGTTTACCTGTGTTAAGTGCTTTTCAAAATTAATACAGCTGTACTAGTCTCTCTTAATACTAATAACACAAATGCTAATTAATAAATGCGAATAACACAAAGCTGCCTTCCATTTTTTCTTCCTGAATTACGTCATTTTAACATGCTGTCTCACTTTTCATTTTTACTGAAATAAAGTGTTATAAAATTCACAGGACTATCAACATAGCAACCATCAGTATTCGACCTATGTATCCTGACTTAAAAATACAGATTCACCTTCACTTAATGGACCCCACACTATTTCTATGACTTCATGTGTACCTGTCAACATGGTTACTTGCTTTTCTTAAAAGTACTCCTTTCCCTATCACCTTCTGCCTTCTTTCCTCCCTTTACCCCCTTGTTATTTCTGCTCACTGACTATATTGTACTTCCTGACTCCTTCATATCTCTGTATTCTTTAGCAGCCCACTCTTCATTTTTAACCTTATTAGTTTGCAGTAGTGCAAATCAATTATAGATAGTATTGCTGCCTCAGAGAGCTAAGTTCTCCGGTTCTGTTCTCTACTGGGGTGTCTTCTGTGTAGAGTCAGCATGTACGTTCTGTTCTGGGTGGCAGCTCCAACTTACTTCCACTTCCCAAAAATGTGGGTGAATAGGTGATCCCCAACTTGCATTTAAGGTAGGTGTGTGTGTGTGTGTGTGTGTGTGTGTGTGTGTGTGTGTGTGTGTGTGTGTGTATGTGTGTGTGTGTGTGTGTGTGTGTGTGTCTGTGTGTGTGTGTGTGTGCATATGTGCGCGTGTGCACGTGTGTGCGTGTGTGTGCATGTAGGTGATCCCCAAATTGCATTTAAGGTAGGTGTGCGTGTGTGTGTGTGTGTGTGTGTGTGTGTGTGTGTGTGTACGCGTATGTGCGCGTGTGTGCGTGTGTGTGCTTGTAGGTGATCTCCAACTTGCATTTAAGGTAGGTGTGCGTGTGTGTGTGTGTGTGTGTGTGTGTGTGTGTGTGTGTGTGTGTGTAGGCATACATATTGTGTCACAGACTGTCATCCTGCCTGGCATCATTTCCCACCATGTATCTATTGAGTGCCAGGATAAGCTCCTGTTTTTTTCAAAATCCAGAATTGAATAATGTAGGTAAATGAATAACATCGGCAATCAAGACTGAACAACATAAAGAAAATTAGTTTGTAGCCAGTCAGACTTGCAGATGAAGTATTTGCTGACTGTACTACTTTTTCATTCTGAGCAATTATTTTGTACATTTATTCACTGCCATTTTGCTTCATTTCTGCTGTATACAACCAAACAGTGCTAAACAAAGATAACAGTTATTCTTTGTCAGGGTGTTTGAAATAGTTCCATCTGCTAAAGCAAATGCACACCATGCAGATAACTATGAGATATGTATTACTTTGATGGGGTGGACAGTTAAATAATTCATCACTGCAGTCTTTCTTTACTCACCTGCGTTATCTAGTTCAGGGTTACAGAACAGATAAGTCGTGGATTTAAAGCATTTTGAAATATTTTTTCAACACTATTTTACATATTTTTGCTAAGTTCAGAAAACTGAATGAAGGGAACTGATTGATGATTATTGTGGTATTAATTTTGCAAAGTTTCATAAAATCAAGCAATTAAAATGCTGAACACATTTCCACAGTATGATTTTTTTCTATTTCATTTTTCATTTTCATTATTTATGAGGTCACATAAACAAGCTGCCTGAGAAGCAACTTTTAAACTCCTGATGTCTTTGTGTGAAAATCGGCAGTGCACACAAATTTGTGTTAAAAATAGCTATCCAGAAAATACTTTCTTTTAATGTCATAAATGCTAAATAGCACAGTGTTTTGAATAATTCAAATCAAGTAATTCCACCCATAATCATTTTTCATCCTCTTAGAAATGAATGCTGTTTATCTCACATTCAAGCCGTTGCTGATTAGGACACTTAATATTGCATTAAACTAATGCAGAATACTGATATCACAAAGAGTTGCTAATTAGATATTTATTCAAATAAATTATCTGACTCCTGTTTGCAGTTAAAAAGACAAATTCTTAGATGAGTGAGCTCTACATATGATGGTTCATCAAAAATTTAGCAATATGTGAGGACATTCTAAATGCATTTTGTCCAGACTTTGTTATAGGGTATTTACACAAAATGAATACTGCATCAATGCACTCTTTGTAAAAAGATATTACTGGTACAGTGTTTATCACTGTTTATCAGATGACAGTCACTGTGCATTGTAGAATTTCTGTTGTATTACATATGGTTTTGGTATTGTTCTATTTGGAGCTTTGCAGAGAAATGACTTGCTAAAATATCGAAACACAAAAATAGCAGCAAAAAAACATTTAAACACAAATTATTGACAAAATCTATCCACGTCCAAACCAAACATTTTTGAAGGGTGCAAGCCCCTTGCATTCCCCATACCTCCTGTTAATTATATATACTAACTCCGAGGTCACACAACAGTAGGGAAAGGGCATAAGCCCTTCTCTGGTATAACTGATTTTTTTCAATATTCTTTGCTTATATTTTTTTGCTGTTGATATTTTTGAGTTTAGATATTTTTGCTGTCAATATTATGCTGTTTAGATTCTTTTAAATGTTTGAAATTGTCATGAAAGAAAAACTTATGCAGTCCAGAACTTTAAATTCTTCATATATGAATCATGCAATGGAAGTGAATGGTGACATTTAAGATAAAGGATTAGACATAAACTAACAGTAAAAATGATTATATTTTAATAATGTAGCTTCAGCAAACAAATAAATTTACTTGTGCTACAGTTCACTCCAGTGGTGTAGAGGGATAAAGCCTTGATTATGGACCAGTTATCCGTGGTTCAATTAATGGCTAGGGTGACTGACAGAGCATTGGGGGTGATGTGCATTACAATCCTTAGAAGGGGGTTCTGTGGATGTGACCAGCAATGTTCCCTGGTGAAAGCCAGAAAGGACACAACTGGGAGGAGTGCTCTCTGGGGGGGGGGGGGGGGGGTAGTATGATGTACATGGCTGAGCCACTGCAGAGATCAGACAATATGCTGCATATCCCCATTGCATGCCCAACCCTTTGGATACTACCGCAGATATTGGCAGTGGGAGGGCATATTGGGGGGTAGTGTGATGTACATGGCTGAGCTGCTGCAGAGATGGGACAATATGCTGCATATCCCCATTGCATGCTCACCCCTTGGATACTACCACAGATACTGGCAGTGGGCGGGAAACCACATAGGCCACATAAAGTAAATGTATCCCAGCTGATTGTGATGGCTAGATCCCCTTAACTCCTTTAAGCTCCAAAGCCAGTCCAAGCTCATATTTGTGTTAGACTGGGGGAATAAAAGGAGTCCTGTTAGACCCAAAGATGGAAGGGGTGCAGGGGTTGAAAGGCTTTAGGGTGAAGCAGGAGTAATGAAAAAGTCTCTTGTGTTGCAGTGACTTTGCAGAATGTGAAATCAGTAACTTTAACATGAGATCATTTCTGATTTTATCTCCTAAAATTCTATAAATTAGTATGTGGTTAAAAGTGATAGAAGGAGCTACTGAGGTACAATCAAGGCATTCATGCTTAATCTGCTGCTCTATTAAGACTGCATAATAAGTCCTTCTTACAAAAATGCATATGTTTGAGTGTGTCTGTGTGTAGCGATAGACAGAGAAAGAGAAACTAGGTTATCAGTTCCCATTGTTTTCATTTACCAAGGCATCAAACAACGGACCTCATTGGAGATATTAACCTCTTCCTCATTCTCAGTAGAATTTGGTCTTTATTGGTAGATGGCCTTACTGATAGGTGCAGGAATGATATAAACCACATCACAAAAAATTCCTAGTAAAATAGTATTGTAATACTGTTTTATGCAACATCACTAAATCAGCCTATTGTTTGCTTAATATCAGTTTGTAAGTATGTATGAAATCCTGTAGTCTATAAAGCTAGGGTGTTATTAAACCTGAGGTTAACTATCATTTTTTTTTACATATGTCCAGATTACTGACTTACTACTTTTTACCTTTGAATGAGCTGGGATGTGCTCACAAACAACAAGGTGTTTTTATTTACTAGTCTAAGTAATATATTTTGCTGAAACATTATTGACAGCTAACAATTGTTCAATTATTCTTGGCTGGTTTTATAGGACTAATTTGATCTGTGTAAAGCAAGCTAAAAGGGAATACTTTACTTTGGGGGCTACTGTTTGTGTGAAATATTATGTGAGCATTATTTTTACCACATTCATGCCTGAGGTATACACAATTAACCAAGTATCTGTAACTGTTGGGTGGGAATGTGAGTGGCGGTGGAAGAAAGTAACTTAGCCTCTTGTAGTTTCATCCGTTTAAAGTCTGGATTTAAGGATAGTATGTAATGAAATGAAATAAGTTGGAATATTTACTTTCTCTCTCTCTCAACATTTTGCAAGAAAATAAATTCAGAATGCCCCAAGCACATAAAGTCACTGTGTTTCTCATAACATTTGTAGTTTTCTGGCAATCATTAATGATTGTAATCACTAAACATTGCAAATCGTTTGATTTTTTCAGACTTTATATGCATCAGAAAAGCTTGCCAATGTAAAATATGTTATTCTAGCAACTTTTCTAAATATACAAGAGCAATATTTAAAAACTGTCCTTGATTTAGGGCATGTCCATTCTTATTTTTTTTTTTTTAGTATTTCCCTTGTGTTAAACATCATGTGCAATCATTTTTTATACATACCTGTGGCCTTTCTTTCTTCTAGAAGACCAGGATGGCTTCCTGCTCTGCAAATCCAATTTCCTGGATATTCTGTAGTTTCATTTTACTTTTATTTCCTACATGCAAACTTTGGCTCCCACTGACTTATGAGGGCAGTACTTTTTGTCTTTGCATCATCACTCTTGTCACGTTGATGATGCAAAGTCAGACCTTTCCTGCCCCAATCCAAAAACCTTTCTCTGTATGCCTTTCTCCCTCTTGCTGATAAGGTAATGGACTCAGCTGACCCTAAAGTGATGTAAGCACATTAACAACCAAGTAGAACTCCCTGCGAATTAATCAGTGAGGGCAGAGCATGTTATGGCTATGGAGAGTATTTTTTTTGAAGAAATCTTCCTTAAAAAGCAAATTGAGAACGCAAACTTAAATGACAGGAAGAGAGCCAAGATAAACAGCTACTGAAGAAATGTATTTTGAGAAGAAATTGGCTGCTTTAACTTTGTTAGCATGCTCATGATCCTTAAGAGGTCATCACAGTCAGATGAAGTGTGCATAACAAAGTGGCTGTAACTGCTGTGCTGCTTGTTGACAAAACTAGCTTACTGTCCTCAGGACCAACCTTACACATAGGTGAACTAGGCAATGACTTGGGGTGCTGTTCTTGTAGATGTTCTTTTCCCCAATTTATTTATTTATTTATTTATTTATATTTAGACACTATTTTGTTGACAAAACTAGCTTACTGTCCTCAGGACCAACCTTACACATAGGTGAACTAGGCAATGACTTGGGGTGCTGTTCTTGTAGGTGTTCTTTTCTACAATTTATTTATTTATTTATTTATTTTTAGACACTATTTTCTTTGCTCTAATTAAAAAAAATAAAGCACCCTTACTAAGGGATAATGCACTTGCAGCTGAGCAGGATAGTGCTCCAGTCTCCTTAACTTGACGCTTATGTCATGTCAAGTTTAAACGTTGTAAGGTCATGGGAGAAGAGACCTCATAACATTCAAATGTAACAAAATTGGGGGCATGCTGCAGACATTGAGGAATGTCATGCTGAGTGTTATTAATGTTTGATAATGCTTCCAGTAATCAGCTAGATAATTTTTGGCAATACTGTCAGACTGTAGTTTGCATGGATAGATGATGAGAGTTTTAGCACCAAGAGATGTGTTATTATTGTTTTTTTGTTTTTTTTTTTACAAGAGTGGCATGGATTAACCATGACATTATTTCTCTGGTTTTGTGATTTGTGTGGAGCAACTTGATTTAAATACTTTAACCTGTGAGGCAACTTGTTTCTGTGGATGGTGGAGCAGACCTAATAGTACTGATAACAGATTAGACTAATGGCACAGTCAGATGTTAATATTGTTTTTATTTTACAATAATGTTGGCAGTGATCAACCAGATATTTTTGATAGCATTTCTCTGGCTTTGTGATTTTTGTCTGGAGGGTAGAATGTTTTTGTATTAAATCCTGATTTACCACTACACATACCCTGTAGGGAGGTATGTCTCTATTTTCAAGTTTGATTTACCCTTCACATAATTTTCTGAATCTCTGCAACACGTGATTTTTGAAGCTGTCTGGAACACAGAAAACCAGACTACATGACCAACATACTAGTGGTAACAATAAAAAAAGAGTGCACAAATCTTTCATCTCCCTTTTCTGAAGCAAAAATTAATTACCTTGTGTGGTAAAATTTTGCAATGCTGTTCACTAAAGTCTATAAATTTTACACTGCCTCTTTGATAGTGTGCTTATCTTTTTTTCCATCATTGTTGTCACTTTGTTTTTGGAATATGTGTTTAGGTACTGTGCCATATTCCTACTGCAAGTAGGAACACTTATGTGCTATTTGATATTCATATTTTATGCTAATTAAATGCCCAGATTTCTAGCTCAATGCATGCATGTTTCAAAGGCCATTTTTCCTATTTTCAGTGTCTGTGTGTTGAGATGCATACTGTGGAGGTAATATAATATTACAAAGCCATCAGATGCCATGGCTATAACTGCTTAGTGGGGGTTGAGGTTGGCTAGATGAAAATAACTGACCCTATTTTCAATGGCTCAGTTTAAACATCATAATATCTGGCTTTGTAGGACTACTTAACTGGACATCTGCTGTGCACAGAGCAGACATAACTGCTGTGGATATCTTCTGTGGAAGAAAAGGACTAGTTGCCTGCTGCTGTTTGCTTGCTATTTTGGCTTTGCAGGACTTATGTGATCATGTGAAGCAGCTTGCAATATTTTAATGTCTGGCAACTGGTTGTTTGGAACAAAGACAAGGTACATTACAGGGACATACTCTTTTATCACAATCGGAAGTCCAAATTGTATATAGAAGTGGCTATAACTGCTTGCTGTGGGTTGCATGGATGAAAGTGACTGACCCTGTTGTCATTTGTTGAATTTATCAATCATCTCTTTAAAAACTAACAAACAAATGCATCGCAGAATACCCCATATATTTAACATTTCTGGGGGCTGGTGGCTCATACATGCCAAAGCTGTACAAGTGGATTTTGACATGGTCTTAATAATTGACTATGCCCTGAACCCCAGCTACTCTAAAACCAGCCCTGCTCAAGGTGTACACTGAAGGTCACTGTAGTTGTGTGAGTGTTGGGGATGATGTCATTATTTCTTTAACATTTCTCCCAAACCTCAGAGCTCATTGCATCTTGTCTTGGGCTGGGGACAGCTTGGTCACTATTTCTTTAACTTTCCTCACAGACTTCAGAGGGGTGCACGGATGGTCACTATAGCAGCCATAGGAGCACTGTACTGTCACTAGAACTAACATGTTGGAATCATTATTGAAATATGTTTTTTCTATTTTCCTCACAGTCAGGCGTCTGACATATATACAAGTGGCTATCTTCTGGGGAGAGTAAGTAAGCATGCTATTTAACTGTATCTTGGCAGCAAACATTTTATGTTGTATTTGTTTTTTCAGTTTTATGTCAGTCACACATTAGAAGGGTATACAGTGGAAGGCTAACTTTTGGAGGCATAGAGGGTGAAGAAGGATGTTTTATATAAATATGACAGTAGCAGAACAGCAGCAGCTTGAAATATAATTGGGCATTTGTGCCTTTTAATTTTAATTTAACACCAGATGGGATACACAAAGTGGGAGCTAGTGGGTAGGTGTTATTCCCAGATATGATGAAGGTATCGTCACAAGCATTTGTTTTCTCAGCTTACTGTGAACTGGTGTTTCATTAGCTGTGAACATTAAAAGTCAGATACAATGTATTTCTTATTTGAAATAAAAAGTACGATTGAATTTCTTTTCCATATGCATGAATTTTTGTTCAGGTGATCACTGTATGAAAAAGCTGGAAAAAATGCACCTCAGAAAATCTACACTCCCATGGTATCTGGGTGCCTGGCAGCCTCCGACCGAACCCCCAGCATAATTTAGTTATTACAGTGTAGGCCTAGACTTGTTCAATTAGGATGTGCTAATAAGATGCAAGAAAAAATGAAATTTTTTCTTTGATCATAGTTTTTCTTCAGTCAATCACTGGATGACAAAGATTGTTCAAAAAACTCTAAACTGTACCTCAGAGCTTCTAACCTCCCCCCCCCCCCCCCAAGGCTTATTGCAGACTTGCATAGATAGAATATGTTGTATGAATAACTGAAGGAAAAAATGAAAAGTAATATACACATTGAGAAAAAAGGAGAAAAACGTCTACAGTAAGAGTAGGCCCAGGCAGCTTGAGCAACAGAGGGGCATGGAACCTTTGTGCCCAGGGTGGCAGTTTATCTAAGTCCGGCCCTGCCCTTTTGTCATTTTCTCAACTAACCATTTGGTTTCACATGACTAGTGTGCATTTGGGTCAAATAAGTTGGAATACGTAGGATGCTTTGTGTTTGTGTAAAAGAAACTTAAGATATATGGTCAGCATAATTATTTATTTAGTTAGTTTTTCTACAATCAGGCATCTGATTTTAGTTCTACTGCAGTCTGATATCTGACATGTACAGAGGCAACCATGGAGCTATCATTGCAGAGAACTGGGGCTCTCTGTGGTTGAGAATGGCTGACTGTTGTCATGATCAGGTTAAACATTCATTAGTCTGGCACCACGGGGCATATGTGCATTTATATGAAGCAAATTAGAATACTTTACTATTACCATTTTACTTAAAAACTAGACATTTGAGATATAGACTTTCAAGTTAATGGTGTGGGCATTGGTAAATTATAATGGCAACAGTCTGAATGATCTTAAAGTATGAAAGGTAGTCCAAAATAAAATGTGTATTTATACATGGCTCAAAAAGTGTGTGGGAATGATAGGAGCCTATGATTTGAAATCTGACCATTAACCCAAAGGACATTTTATCCACATCTTGCAACAGAGTACACATGTTGATAATGAGACTGCAGTTTCTTCATCAAGAAACCACACCAGTTGGCTAGTTTTGTATCTAAATCATTTAGATTCTCTAAAGTGGTAAAAATGAATGCATAGACATGGTAGCTGGTAGTGTTGTTAGCTTTGGGATGCTGTCAGAAAAGTTAGAATGCTATTACAAGGGATTATCAGGTGAGGAAGATGTAAGAATGGAGAAAGATTCTCTGTGAGTGCTGAGTGCATACCAGTTTATTGCATGTAAGACAGTGTGAGATGGAATGAATTACTAATGGAACTACAACATAAACAAGTATTTTGCTGTTTTGAGTGGTTCATATTTGAAACTTTTCATTTGTTAGAGCTGATTCTATATAACATTAGGGAAACTACTCCATCAGTATTCTACAATAACCATAACTTGGAGGATGAAGGCATTTTTCTGTCAACAGCAAAACTAATTAGCAGGTTCGGGGGAACTCACCCACATCCTACACACCTTCATTCCTACCTTGTGGTACTGCAGCTTATAAGAAGTAAATGATGAGAGAATGCAGCATCCCTGTGGAGTAAAACAAGACCCTTTTCAGTTCTGAGAAGTGCTAAGGTAGGAGGTGGTTGGCTGAGGTTAGACTTCAGTCAATATAATATAAATTTTTGTAAAACATGAACTGAAACTATGCTTCTAAGATGATGGTAGTGCACAGATGCATGTAAAACTTAAAATAAATGAAGAGCCTTTAATAGTCATTTGAGGTTTCTGACAATTGGACTAAACTGTGCATGTGTGTGTGTGTGTGTGGGGGGGGGGGGGGGGCAATGATGATTTGTTGATATCAGCCATTCCTGGAATGCAAACATAATCTAGAATGTTTTTTAAAGGAAAGCCATGGATAGACTGGTGGTGCAGTCATTCATATCTTTGTTGGTTTAAAGAAAGAGTAATTGCAGTCATTCTATCATTACAGTCTTATAGGTTGTTTAGGTTCATAGGTATATACTCAGCAAATGACCAGCACTGGGGCCTTTCTAAGCCTAGCCATCACCCAAATATATCCCATGAGTTATTGTGCCTTAGAGGTTATTCTAAAGGGTGTATGTTAGCTAAGACATGATTCAATGGTTGGCCCTTTCCATCAGAGACATAGGTGCTAGACCAGGGATGAATTTTCGATTTCCCAACCTCTGGTCCAGATTACAATTGAATGGTGTTAGGAAAGGGCTCCACATCATGTGAATAGGAATTCTACTCCAGAGAATGTGAATTCTCTGAGATACATACCTGTCCCTTCAACGTGTCCTATTTATGCCGCAGGGAAAATTTAGATCCTTAGATCTCATAGTTCTGATGCAGTTCATTCTGCAGATATGCAAAAGGCCCATCATAGAGGGATTCAAGGATATTACACCTGGCATATATCCCCTCTCAGCAATCTGTAGGAAACTGCCTATAGAGATAAGAATTTGAGGTGATCTTTATAAGACAATGTGTTTATGCCCTGTATTCTTTTTGCAAGGAACTTCTGTGGACACACCAGTTGTTGCATTTGCTTGGTCATGTACATACTAAAGGGGGTGTTGAACTCAATAAGGGGTCTGATGAAGGCTGAATGCAGTGGGATGATAACCTGCATGGCCCTAGATGCCATGCCCCTTGAGTGAGACATGAGTGATAGAGAATGACTTTCTTACTACCTTAGACACATGTTGGTTGATGGACAGATTACTATCTACATGTGTCCCCAAATCTCTTTCTACTGGGTCTACTTTTATGGGTGTTTTATTAATGCGATAGTTTTCCAGAGTGGCTAACTTCCCAAAGGGTACTACACCATATTTCTTGGCATCGAGTTTTAAGCCATGGATTCAGCACCAGCCATTTGTTTGCATTAGACCTACTTGTAAGATGTAAGTATCTTGGGGGGATTCTGTGATTGCTCCTAGTTTGAAATCATCTGCAAACTTGGTCAGCCAGAGGCCCTTGACACTGGCCTTGACTACCAAGAAGGTAGATGCCAAAGAGGAGCAAACACAGCACATAGCCCTAAGGGAGTCCACTAGTGACCAGCCTCTTTATGAAGGTGGTCCATCCAGTTCTAACTTTGTGGGTCTTCTCTGTGAGCCTGTTAGCTGTCTAGCATGTTACATAAGGGTTAAATGTAATTTTGTGAGTTTGTTTACAATGCTCGAATGGGGTATTGCATCAAATAACTTAGCCAGGTCAAGGTAGGTAGTGTGCACTGCTCTGCCCTTGTACATTGCCTTGGTGACCTTCTAAAAGAAGTCTACCAGGTTTACTAGGCATAATCTGCCACTGATGAAACAAAGTGGGCGGGGTCTAGTGTCTGAAGGACACCTATGTCATTGTTAATTATTTCCATGGCTTTGCATATGAGACTAGTCAGACTAATTGGTCTGTAGTTGCCGGGATCCATTGATGGTCTGCCCTTGTGCAGAGGGATGACTGCTGGAGTCTTCCATCTGCATGACACAAAGCTAGTTTGGAGGCTATAGTTGAATAATGACTCCAGTGGCCCTGATATGTCATATTTCAGGCTATTAAGGAGGCAATTTGGGGGTATATCAAATCTGTGTCCTTGACCTTAAAGATAACAGCTAGAACCTGCTCCCTATTGATATTTGGAGGGGTTATGTTATATGGCGTTTCCTGGGAGGTGGCTGGGGGGAGGTTATTGTAGGATCAAGTTGGAGCTGAATTTGTTGGCCAATAGATTTGCTAAATCTCGGCTTCATTTACAACCAGGTCAGCACACTGTTGTGTGCTGCCTTTGAGGTTTTTGACATAATTAAAGAAGTTCTTATGGCTGTCCTTGGCCTGAGAATCTATCTTTACCTCAGACTTGGCATTCTTGGGTTTGATTAGCCTTCTTGGTTGTCTATTTAGTATGATGAGAGAATTTTTGTTTTTTGGGTGTTACTATTACTAATCTTTGCTATGACATTTTTACTTTTGTTGTACAACCTGTTTAATTTTGGATTCCACCAGGATGGTTTGTTTTTAAAGTTTGTTTGAGCTTATTTCTGTTAGGTACAGCAGCCTCTGTGCTACCACTGACATGATTTTACAGAGTTGTGTGAAATATTCTACATAGGATGCTGTGTTATCTGGGTTAGGAAGGGCTAAGAATTTTGAGAGGTTAAAAGAACAGGGAACCAGCGAGTGAATGTACAGCCGGAAAATAAACACCAAATAACACAATGAGGGTCACATAGCATCACTTGGGTGTCTTAAATAGAAGTGACAGTCTCAAACACACTTGTAGAATGTTCTTTAGTAACTAGGTCAGCTTAGCAATGCTACGTGGTGACTTCAAAAACTGTGCAGAATAGTAAGAAAGTTGCAGATTTATCAACACTCAGCAGTATCTTAGAAACTTCATAAATAATGCCACAAGCTCCAGTCTTAGTTTAAAAATCATTTACAGAAAAAAAAAACAGAAATATAAATATGGTTTAGTGTTTTCATCCCAAACTTCTTTGTGCTTCAAAGAAAAACAGTTAAGAAAAAGAATATACAAACATTTGTATGTTATCAACAAGAGAACCCCCAACAGTGCAGGATCATAGGAGATTACTAGGCTATCAACCCAGAGGTCATTTTAAGCCTAGCCATTTCAATCCAATGTAATACCATAGAGGTACTAGTCAATACCAAAGATTGCATTTAGTGATGACTGTCCGTGTCCAGGAGCATTGTGGGCACTATCCCTGGTAGGAATTTATGGTGCCCCATCCACCCATCCAGGTTCCTTTTGAACAGTGTCATAGAGGTCATTTGTTTCACCTGAACTGGTAGCCTGTTCTAAAAACATGGCAGTCACTGGGAGATAAATATGTCCCTCTAGCATGTCCTATTTAAGTTGCAGGCCATATTTAAGTCCCTGGAACGGGGTAGCCTTAGACACATTCCTAACTGTTACAGGCTTTACCGGGGTTGCAGAATTTTTTTTTTTCAAAGGACACTTTGTGATTTAACCTCACCAGATAGGACATGACACTAGGTGGAGTGCAACATTCTCTCATATTTACAAATACCAGGTCCAATATGTTTGAACCCTCTGTGGGTGTATGCACTATCTGGTCTAGGGTGTTTGCGGTTACAAATTTCAGGAATCCCTATGGCTGCAAATTTGGGGTTCTATAGGCCCACCAGTCTATAAAGAGATAATTAAAGTTCCCCATGAGTATGGTAGGTCTTAGTATGAGCTACACATTTCCTGGGACATTGAGGTTGACCTATAGCTTGCTAGGATGTAGTATGGGATTTTGTCTATGGTAATCTGTACATGGAGGAACTCTAGGCTGTCATCCTGTTTAACTGACCTAGAGGCATGCTTGTTATTGATGTAGCTTGAGACACCTCCATTATTATTCCCTGTCTGTGCAGTTGCTAGCCTAAATGTGTGGAAGCCACTGATGCCTTGCATTGCAGTTTTATACCTTGTCTCAATAACGGCACAGATGTCTGCATTCTCCTGGATAAGGGCACCTTAGACAGAGTGGAGCTTCTTGGTTAAACTCGTGGCATTGAGCAGTAACACCTTTAAAGTCTTAAGGGCTGATTTTGCTGTGTTGGAATGTTTGTCAATTTGGCATTGACTAAAACAGGCTCTATGGGGGAAGACAATGTTTTAGCCATTATGCTGAAAACCTAGAAGGGATAGGTAAAAACTAACCTTAGCAAAGCAATGCAGTTTGTTAACCATATCCTCCCATGCTGACAAATATTGTATACCATTAGAATACCTCAAGAAACTAAGCCAGTTATTAAAGTCAATCATCTCTTGTTCATGTTGTGGCATCATTCTTGGTGAAGGTACAATGCTGTTCAATGCTACACACATACCAGCCAGTGACACATAGTCTGATAGTGCCCTAATGTCTCTTTTCGTATAGTCTAGGAAGCTACATCATTTACATCTACATGGACTATGACTGAGTCATACTGGTATCTATGGTCAAAGACTTGAGTATGTTAGCAACTTGGCAGATCCTGGCTCCTGATAAGTGACTGACCAATATTTTCTCTTTCTCCAGCCTGGTGAGTAGATCATCAGTACGCCAAACAATAGAGTCTCCTATGACTAAAGTCTTGGGTAGTGTGTTAGCTTACTTTGGAAAGATTACATTTAAGTGCCTCAGCATAAGTTGGTCTATATATGAAGTGTGCACTATGTTGGTCTTTGGGTGGTGTGTCTGGTTCTGACAACATGATTTTTATTCTATTAGATTGTATACAACAGTTTTGCCTCCAGTGACATTGTGCTTATATATTTCTTGCACCCTGTATCTGATTCTTTAGGATTAATTGGTTGTCAGTGAAAATGCGACAATTGCTACATTGTCTCAAGATACCCATATCCACTGAACTGGCTGTGGAGAAATTGGAAAAGTGCATACCCATGATGACAGGTCCGTTTTAAGATAAGTTACAAGGGTGTTTGTGTGGCTAGACCCACAGTGAAGACCCCCATTGTAGAGTGCAGCTGATCACAAACCATCCAGCCTATAGAGAGCAGTCTTCTTCAGAGGATAGTTAAGAGACCAGCCTAGATGGAAAAGGTCAAAGACTGGAAACTCTCCTAAGTCTGTAAGGTTAGAAATATGAATCAATAACTGGCCCAGGAGATATGCCAGAGGGTTGATTGATAAAGAGTCTAAGAAAATTAAATGACTGACTGGACACAAGCCTAAATATAAAAGGTTGAAAGTTGGTGTGATAGTACCTTAAATAGACAAGAATATATGATAATGATCTGAGCCAAGCATTCTGTGAACAACTGACTGAAATTAATCTAACCGGTTGTATTTTGACAAATAAATCCATAGCATTGGTCATTTTTTGTAAATGACTTATGTGTATGCATACAGTCATGCCTATGTATGTGCATGCACGTGCAAGCACATGTGCATGTGGTTTGCTTGTGTGTACATGCACAAAAGTAGATGAGTGTGTGTGTGTGTGTGTGTGTGTGTGTGTGTGTGTGTGTGTGTGTGTGTGTGCGTGTGTGTGTGCGAGTGTGTGTGCACATTCTCACAAATGTGCGTGTGTGCACGTGTGTATATGATGTGCTTGTGTGTACTAAATGAGACTATGAGAGAGTGTGTGTGTGTGTCTGTGTGTGTGTGTGTGTGTGTGTGTGTGTGTGTGTGTGTGTGTGTGTGTGTGTCTGTGTGTCTGTGTGTGTGTGTGTGTGTGTGTGTGTGTGTGTGTGTGTGTGTGTGTGTGGTTTATGTGCATGTTTGTGTCTTACTTCTTTCTTAAAGAAATAAATGATGGATTGGGTCATTTTCAGAAGGGAATGGACCTCGTTGTCAATGGGATCCCGAAGGTATCAAAAGAAAAGTGATCTTTTTAACTGGGCATGTACTTGGAAATTCCTCTGGCTAGTGAGCTAGCATTAAGCTAAACTATAGCAAGCAGCTGCTCAAAGAAGCTATGTAGTTAGACATATGGCACATAAGGCTACTGGCAGACTTCTGGGTAGGAAGGGACTTACACTCTAATCAATCACTATTTATTTAATGCTAGCTGGTGTTTATAATTTTTACAATGGCAGCCAAATCCCAGCTTGTCCACTATCATAAAAGTAAGGTAAATATAAGAGGATATGCTTTTGCTATTATTTTGGTGACTGCATCACAGACTGAAAATGACTTTTCCATTTTTTAGTGCATTTTCTGATTTTTGTGCCTTTTCCAGCAAAAACTTTCATTGTGTGGCTCACTGCTGTGATAAAGATTTCTGTGGTGTTTACTGTCTAAAAGAGTGTAGGCTAATAGCTTAAGTATTGTCACAGTTCAGATTTCCTGTCTCTGGGCCTCTTTGTTTTTGCAGTGATTGTTCTGAGCACATGACCAGGCCATCTTGAATTAGCAGAAGCCTTTCTTTACCTTCTTGGCAAGACTGTGTTGATTGGCTGCTAGCTAGTGGGTTTTGTTCTTTTTTTAAAAAGTTATCTAAGGTTGTATCTTCTGGAATTTAAACCCTAACTTTAAGACGATTTCTGTCTATACACACTGAGCAGAGTGGAGGGGGGCATTGACTACAACTCTGATCTGAGATACATAACTATAAGTATCCTGTTTTTTATAGCTTATTTATACTGGTTATTGCTTCTAGCAATTTATATATAGCACTTTTTATTGCCTGCTGCATACTTTTTACTGTATTTTATTGCTATTAACTAATCTGCATGGGTAACTGATTTGTTTGCAGTTAAAAACATTCTGTAGAGTCTCCTTGCTCCTTTATCTGTTTAAAACTTTCATTGACTCACTGCTGTGATAAAGATGTATGTAGTGTTTACTGTCTAAAAGAATGTAGGCTAATAGTATTGTTCTCCACCCTCCCTCCCTGTTGGTGTCTTGTTGTTATACTTGGTGGCTTTGCAGTTCCCCGCCCCTACTGTAAATTTGATCTGGGACACTCCTCCCAGTCTTGTATCATTAGCTCATTCTACCTAATACAGAGAGAACATCTGAGAAGGCCAAAACACTTAGTTTCTTTCCTTCTGTTCCTCCATTCTTCCTTTCTTTAAAAAAAAAATGCCTGAATTTCCTTGTGTCCTGACTGTGCTTCTCAACAGTTTGGAAATATAGAGTATATTTTAGTGCATTTATTAAAACTGTATTGGCCTTAATATTGCTACAATCAAAGTGCTCTAGGTTGCACTGCATCTGAATTGTTTGTGTGTTTTAGCTGCTATTCTGTATATATGGACTTCTCTGTATATGTAGACTAGCTACTTATTCTACTGCATAACTGCCTCTTAAATAATTTTTCAGTTGTGCACTTGCATTGCTTCATTTAAAAACTTTTAAATTGCTAACTTTGTAGAGTTTTAATCGCATTTACTGTTTAGGGCTACAAACTCAAGTGCATTAGCCTTTTCTGTTTATTTACTGTATTATTGCATTGTTCAGCCTCTTTTAACAAAAATAAAATAGTATCTTGTTTGCTCATTTCCCACCTTTCCTAGCCAGTCCAGATCCCAGACTTTGCTTGTCTCAGGACTTTATTTTCTGTGTTCAGAGCTATCCAGACTTTGCTGTGGTAAAGGGAAGTCCAACTGCTTACCAGTCGGAGCGGTGAGCATTGTACTGCCTATCTAGCATTAGAGGAGTGGTTTCCAGCTCTGAAATTGTAATTTTATTAGCCTTTTTGGACTGATTTCTATCCTTTTCAACTTTCTGGCTTAAAAACGCATGTGTTTGCACATTTTTCACAGTGTGCAGCACTGCAGGGTTACGGTTAAACTATTCCAGGTGTCTGAAAGTCTGTCAGTAGTAGCACCAAAATCTAAACCCCTGTGACTAGTACTTGCTCTAGAACTTGCTGGAAAGCACTAGGAAGTCTTAAACTGATACAAGCACTCAGCTCTCCTTGTCAATAAGGAGAAATTGATAATTGGCACTAAACAGCTTATAATTGCAAAGTATCTTGCAAAGGTAAGGGAAAACAGCTCTTGTACTTTAGAAAAAAAACACCTAAACAGGCATGTCCAAGGGTCAGCTTTTGGTGATTTCTCCTGTCCACCTGGTGAATCTGGGCATACTGGGGCAATGCAGCAACTGCCTCATGTACACAGATAACCCTCTCCTCCTACCATCCAACACTACAACCTGCGAGAGATGCACTTACATAGCCAAACTGGAAGCAAAGCTCTCTCCAGCCAAGATTGTGCTAGACAGTCAAGAGGAGAAGGTTAACACCTGCACTACACCTCAAGCAGCACATAGCCCTTCAAAACTCACACCATCAACACCCACACATAGCAACACTAAACCCACATATGTGGAGGCCCTTAACATTAACCTGCCCAAGCAAAAAGGACCTCTGAAGCTGAAATGCAAACAAACACCAGTCACAACCAAAGTGACACATAGCTCACAACACCAGTGTGCCACCCAACAACAGCCCCCAAAGGCAAGACAATGTACCCAACACATAAGTCATATGTGACTCTATAGGCAGGCACACTGATGTCCGACTCACCAGGCTGAACAAGGAGAAAATTACAGTCAGCTGCCTGTCAGGTGCCAGGATCCACCACAGAATGAATGCACTCAAATCACTCCACACAAAAAAAAAAACCAAATACGACTCTGTCATTGTCCATGTTGGAGTGAATGACTTGAGACGTACCTCCCTGGACTACATGAAAAGAGACATGGAAGAGCTCTCTCATCATGTGGTCCAGGCAGGAATGACCCTAGCCCTGAGTAGCATCCTGCCTTCACCCAGAATGTTACCACAGTATAAGGACAAAATGATTTACTTCAACAATTGGCTAAGCTTCTGGTGTCATTCAAAGGGGATCCAGTATCTGTCTGTCTGGGAAGACATGATCAACAAACCATGATGCTTTGCCAGAGATAGTCTGCACCTGTCACCCCTGCGATTTAGGTTACTGGCTAAAACTCTTGTCACCCCTATAGTGCCTTTTTTAGGCAAGGTTCAAAGGACAAAACCACCACTGTAACAGATACAAGCATGCAAAACCTGAAGGTAATGCTACTCTATGCTAGAAGTCTAAACTTCAAAATGCACTCTCTCTAGGCACTCCTAAAAATGGCAGACATTGATATCTGTGCACTAACTGAGACCTGGTTCAAGGCTCCAGAGAGCACCCCTGCAATACCAGGCTACAACTCTTACCACACTTTTCAACCACCAAAACAAGACTGAAACACTAAAGGTGGAATGTCCATATTCACCAAGGATATTCACACCTCTAGGCTAGTTGCCCAACACAATGCATCTGAAATTCTCCAGGTGCAACTAACACTAGGTAAGACTGCAATCCAAACTGTAGCTTGCTAGAGATCCCCCACCATGCCCCATGGTTCTCACTACACCTTCCTAAACATACTGGAAAATATTAAGATACAACCAAACACCCTAATACTGGGTGATTTCAACTACCCTGCCATTAACTGGGAAAACTACTCGGGTACCAACACCTTTTCCCATCAGTTCTTGGAATTCATAAATTCCAATGCCCTGAATCAACTAATCCATTGTCCCACCAGGGGCTCTAATTTCCTAGACCTGGTCATTTCCAACATGGGAGATAGATGCTCTACACCAGTGGTCACCCCCACATTGGTCAGGTCTGACCATAAGCAAATCACCCTTGACATCCACATCCCACCTGACCCCCCCCCCCCCCCAGTAAGGAAAACTCCATAAAAACTTCTCCAAAGCCAACTTCATGCTACTAAAGTCAAAAGTGACAAACTTCATGACACCCATGCAGACGGGATCTGAAAGTTTGACTGCTGAATCCTACACTAAGGTATTGTATGAGCACATCCACTTGTGCATGAATTGTGGCATCCCATATAGAACCAAGACGCTCTCCTCCAAGAAAGGAAGCCAATCTGGTGGTCCCCTGCCATAAACAAACTATACAACAGAAGGAAGAAACTGTTGCAGAAAAGAAGAAATCCCAGGATGCAAAAAACTCCCTTATCAGCCTCAGTAAGAAGCTGAGATCCCTCATAAAATCCTGCAAAGCTAGTTACGAAAATAAAATTGACAAAGTTTCCAAAGACAGTCACAAGGCATTCTATAGTTATGTCAAGAATCTAAATAGCAATGTTAAGATATGCTCTGAGCTACAACAGAATGGCATTAAATATACTGATCCCAAGGATATTGCCAATATCCTGGCAGATCGATTTAGTGCCAACTTCACCCCCCCCTCACCCCCTAAAGGGCCCATCTCAATACCAAAAGATTGCCAAATTCTGGTAATCATGTCCACACAGGTAGAAACTGCACTCTCCAAAGCTAAGTATACAGCATCCATGGGACCAGATGACATCCCAGGCTGTGTACTACATGAACTACAAAATGAACTGGCACGTCACCTAAGTGTCATGTTTAATCATAGCCTCACCTCAAGCTTCGTGCCCAATGTGTGGTGCACAGCTACAGTTATCCCACTCCATAAGGGGGGATCCAGCTTGGATCCCGGGAACTACCATCCCATCAGTCTGACAAGCCTGATCTGCAAGGGCATGGAGTGCATTATCATGGAACTTATAAACAAAGATATTGGCAACCTTCAAACACTGGACCCCACCCAGTTTGGATTCGTGAAGGGTCGATCTTGTCTCTGAACCTGATTGACTTCTTCTTCGAATCAGTCTCCAGAGCTGTGGATGAGGGTAAGGTGGTTCACACAGCCTATCTGGACCTCGCCAAGGCCTTCAACACCATCCCCAACTCTGGAATCATAGATAAACTTACTAAGCTAGGCATAAATCCCAACATCACTCGATGGGTTGCCAACTGGCTTACTGACAGAACCCAGACTGTAAAAGTAGCCAACTCCAAATCCAGCTCCAGACATGTGACAAGTGGAGTACCTCAGGGTTCAGTCCTGGGACCGCTCTTGCTTGGCATCTACTTCTTTGAAGTACAGGCCAACACTAAGGAACTCTGGCTAACAAAGTTCACAGATGACTGCAAACTGGGAGCCATTATTAAATCCCCAAATGATGTAGATATTCTACAAAAGGGCTTACAGAAACAGATGCATGGTGCCAGAGCCAAGGGTCAAGCTTAATGCCAAGAAATGTATAGTTAGCCCCTTTGGAAAAAAACATGTACCCGTGAATTACCACATAGTTGGCAGTAGACTAAACACCGAAAGTGTGATGAGAGACTTAGGGACACAGGTGGAAAGTGGTCTCAACTTCGATAACCACATTGCCACAACAGTCAGGAAATCCTTCTGTGTGGCCCACCTCATCACTAAGGGCTTTTCATCCAGGAAAAAGGAGGTCATTGTCCCACTGTACTCATCCCTCATTAGACCCATTATAGAGTACAACGCCCCATTTGGTATGAACCTCACAAGGCATCTGCAACAGCTGGAAAGTCCACAGAAATACCTGACTAAAAGAATCACAGGCCTAAAGCAGATAACCTATGCTGACCGTCTAAAAAAACTCCAGCTATACTCTGTGGCATATTGTCTACTCACTGGGGATCACTGCTTAGCATACAAGGCCATGTCAAACCCTGAGCTGTTGGACATGCTCCACTTAAAGAAATCCCAATCCCTCAGTGCCACATGCTCCAGGGATCTAAACCTTGTCATCACAATGAACAAAACATGCTGGAGGAATAGGTTCCTGATCCAGAGACTCCCCATACTCTGGAATAGACTGCCCATACATGTCAAGCAGAGTGCCTCCTTGGCCCTCTTTATTGGATGGGAGATAGGAAATTCACCACAGGGATTGTGTCAGTCGCCCTGCTAGACAGGGGTCCAGAGAAGTAAATACTGTGGGAAGAAATCTCCAGGGAATCGTTATGGCTAGGCTTGTATAGGCCCTAGGGACAATAGCCTAGTACCACCCTATGAACCTATGAAATGGCAATCATTAATTATGTGTAGTTTAAGCTATAGCACATATGCAAGTATGGTGGCCCAACAGGATAAGAGAACATGACAGGAGGATAGGTAAGGACAGGTAGGAAAATAAGATAACAAAACATGACAAATGAGGGACTGAACTCATCTTGGCCAG
The DNA here is from genome assembly GCF_019279795.1 of Protopterus annectens. Lineage (NCBI taxonomy): Eukaryota > Metazoa > Chordata > Ceratodontiformes > Protopteridae > Protopterus > Protopterus annectens. The sequence continues at coordinate 728,252,292 of NC_056731.1, forward strand.
CAGGACGCTAGAGCCACTTAGAACCTAGACATATTCTTCAGGTCCAATCAAAAGCAAAGATCTAGAGCATAAGTATGCAAGCCGAAAACTACTCCATGGAAACAGTCTAGACAGAAAAATGTAACAATATGTTAGAAAGCACCTTAGCTAGAGAAGTTCAGAGAATGGGCTGGAAACTGGTTTAGGTGCAAAGCCAGAAAATGATTTGGTATCTAACATGGAAAAAAAAAATCAAAGGATGGTAACAAGATTAGGAAAGAGGTTGGAAGACAATGGAAAGTAGTCTAAGTGAAAAAGTAGGTTGATAGCATCCTACAAAAAATGTATGACGGCTAGGTCAGGATATGAGTCTAAGATCTTGCACAACATTGATTCAATATCTTTATTTGAAATGTATGTATAGCTGTGATAACTTCCTTCCTCTGAATTGTTTGTTTGTGCCTTATTTCATCATTGAGAGAGAGAGAGAGAGGGGAAGTGGTCATTCTCAGAAAGAATATGACTTTATTGACTACAGATTATAAGAGCAATTCTCACAAAGCGAGAAATTCACTTAGCAACAGGTCACAGGTTGCCCATGATCTCATACTTTCTGATCTTAGTTTATTGATTCATAAAACTCTGCAATACCTTGTCAGAAGACTGAACTCAACAATGAAATGGTAAAAGATAACATCCCATAAAATATTTCTGATTTTGTGGAATATCTGTTGCTACTAGTCTTGTGCATTTTAATTAGATTTGAAAAGCAATAGTTTTTGAAAAAAAAATTAGAATCCATCCTGCACTGGACATCACTTGGCCATCGATATGCTTGTTGTACATGCAGTTATATCTTCATTTAACCATTAACATGCTTAGAGAGCAAAATCTAGCTCTTGACTCTGAACAATTAGGACCTCTGATAAGTTTTCCTTCAACTGTACTTGAAAGCTCCAGCCTTACTTTCAGTAAGTATGACTAAATTCTAATTAATGGTGCTTAATGCTGGCAAGAAGACTAGCCCAAAAAACAGTACAATAAACAATGAGTAAGTAGAAATATTTTTCATGCCATGAAAAAAATTTCTCTCTCTCTCCCTCTCTCTCTCTCTATATATATATATATATATATATATATATGGTTTACCATTACAATTTCGTTGTGCAATTGCTCGGCTATGAAGTATTCGAACAACAGATGTTCGAATACTTCATATTCCGGCAGGTTACGTGAGCGAACGGTATAATTGCGAATGGACTGTGCATTCGCAATTATAACGTTCACTCATGTAAAGGGATCGCGGTACAGTGCGGTTAGGGAAATGCATCCCTTTCCTCACTGTAGTGCGATCTCGGAGTTGGAATATTAAGTTGGGGGTGCAGGGGGGCTTGCCCACCTGCATAAACGTGATTTTAGGCTAGCTAGTTAGGGAATTAAGGGGAGGGTGGAATTGCTGTTAAGTGTCGAAAATGTCATCAATGACATTTTTGCCATTAAAAGCTGTTTTCCGACATTGGGAACGTTCGGAATTGTGTACTTTCGGCGAAATACTTCGCTAATAAGTACACTTTTTTTATTTTCGTAATTATGATAGTAAACCTATATATATATATATATATATAAAATACACACACACACACACACACATACACACACACACACACACACTCAGACACACACACACACACACACACACACACACACACACACGCGCGCGCACACACACACACACACACACACACACACACACACTAAAAAGTAAAAACGTCCCAAAGACAAACCATGGTGTAAAACCTGCAAGAAAGACCCGGCCAAGCTACAGACTTTACTGCTGTGTAATCCCGTAAAGTCTTTTACAGTAGACACTGATTGGATATATCCAAATGACCCCTTAAGATCATGCCAGTATTTCAACTACATAACTTTTGAACACCAACACCTTTTTACTTTTTATGTCTTTTTGGGTATATTCAAGCCAATAAAGTCAAACCTCACTAGTTACAACCATACCAAGATTCAGCCCTTTTTTGACTTCACCAGCACCGCATAAATAGATTGTTTCCCTGTATTTCAGGAACACTGAGTTAAAGTCAAGCTTGATGTCCACAAATATTAGGGTACCTGCAAAATATCCCAAATAACATCCAAACCAAAGAGTAAAATGGTCACGTAACTGCAAGAAAGCCCCAGCCAAGCTAGAGTCTTTAAGGTGTGATACCTTAAACCACCTGCTGTGGAATCTCATGGGATATATAATGCAAATGTTACCTTAAGGGCATACTAGTCTTCAGCTACATGGCTTCTTAATGCTCATGACTTCTTATTTTTATATGTTTTATAGGTGCATTCAGGCCAATAAAACTAAACCTCATTAGCTGTAGACATGCCATGTTTCTTCGTTTTTTTCTGACCTCATCAATACAGCATAAGTGGACTTTTCCCTCAAACAAATGGCACAGGCACCACCACCCATCTACAAGACCAAAGATTAAATGTGTGATTATGACCACCTGGACATGTCAAGTGCATGTAAACTGTGTCTTTTCAAGTTGCCAGTCCATGTCACACCAAGCTGATTACCAGTAGGTAGTTTAGAGGAGGTAGCTATATGTAACATTGACCTACATATTCTGAGTGGTGCACCCCACCATAAAAGCTGATGAGTGGAGGCCACATGAATGCAGGCAGCCCTAGTGCTTGAAGGCAGATGGCCCCTTGGAGATAGAGAAGGCACCCAGCTGCTTGCCCAACACACCAGTCAGTTAAACCAGGCATTATACACCCTCAAATACACCATCACACAGGATGTGCATTACACCTGTCAGCTCTGCCATACCAGTGGCTGTATTCTCCTTTGTCAGGGTGTCTGCCCTGAATATTTGTGATACCCAGTCTGGGCAATGAGCAGGAATCTTGCAATTGATGGCCACTGGCTCCCTTTTCTGGACTACTGTCTCTAAGCTCTGTGGTGGTGGTGGTGCTAATGCACACTGCTGGTACATGAGCAGTAGAGGAAGGTGGTCACTGCATAGGAGTACTGGGCATGACCTGCCCTTCCATAGGCACTGGATAGGTGGAGGAAGATTCCACAAGCTAAAGAGTCATGACACTGGATGCAGATGGCAGTGTGCCACTGTTGCTGACAGCAGCATTGTGCCCTCAGGCCGTGCTAGTATTAGCTTGCCATCAACATCAGGCACTGAAACAAGACTGACATCAGGCTTGCGAGAACCATTTGACCACAGCACCTTTGAAAGCAGACAGATGCTGTGTATAAACCTGCTAATATCTGACAAGCCAGCTTCAGAGATCTAAAACAGCAATACGGATAACAGTGTATGCACAGAATGTAAGGCAGTTAAATGACTGGCTGGAAAGCAGCTTAAGTAGCAAAAGATGGAAGGTGGTATCATAGCACCCAAAATAGATAGTACATATGATAGATAATCTGAGCCTAACATTGTGTGAACTACTGACTGAATTGTGTCTAACGTGTTTTTGACAAATAAATCCATAGCTTTGATCATTTGTTCCAAATGACTTGTGCATGGTACATAAACTCTTGTGTATTTCCTCATTAAAATGTGAATGTCTGGCTCTGGCTTGATTAAGCAGTGAGTGATACCATGGATATCACATGCTCTGGTAAGCAGCTCCATCAGATTTACAGTGATCTGAAAAGGAACAGCCCTGATCTTCCATGCCACTAGAAAGAAGTGAGTAGAGAGAGTGAGAGAGAGAGAGAGAGAGAGAGAGAGAGAGAGAGACAAAGTTCTGCAGTAAGTATGAGTAACTGGCAACTACTTATACAGAGGTAGAGATTTGTACAGCTATATGCAGTTATTTGCATCCATAAACAGGAAATCATTTCTCTTTTGTCTGTCTTAAAATTAAGGAAAGCATTATTCAAAGTGTAGTCGGCCTTGTTCAGTGCACATCCATATCTGCCCACCATGCCATTAATGCACACTATCCTTGTCTGCCTGACATGGTTTATTATTACAATGAAAATTCAATCATCTACACCTAGTTAAGCTACAGCAGGTATACCATGCATGTGCAACTATCAGGCTGTCAGGTGACACCTCCTGATGACTTCACAAGTTAGGGTGTGGTATTATCACAGGGTATCGGGGTCCCATGTCTATTTCTTCTGGGATACTGGAGTGAGGTGTATGTGGTATCATCACCATAGTACCACACAGGTCTACATTTAGTATCCCATGAATATTGCGTACTACTAAGATCCAGAAATCGGATCACTCTATGTTCAGGTGGTTGTGCTGCCCAGCTTTGCTGTTCTTTGCACACATCCTGATTACCATCTGTTGACTGTGTCACTGTCCTACACACAAATCAGTGTGGCTAAGTGACATGTAATGTTAATCTTTGTGACATACATAGTTCTGTAATATATTTGTGTTAGGTTCCTGTATCGCTTTTGATTTTCAGTCGCATATGTATCTACATCTTACTACTGAAGGGCATTAATGCCTCACACTGTAGCACACAATATTGGTAAATGCATTTTCTTTTGTTTTCCTCTTTATAGCAGTTTTCTTTAGTTTTTCATTTGTTTGTTGCTGTTTTGTCTCTTTCCATTTATGCTCATGTTTTATGCAGTGATATCTGTGTCACAGGATGAGGTACAACACTGACCACCACACTCTACGGTTGACTCACAATCATATGCAAAGTCTTTAGAAATCTCAGGACCTACCTTATTGTAGAGCATACCTCACAACCTGCAAATACTGGAAATAAGAACAAAGCCCTTAAAAAGTAAGTACATCCAACCAAAAATCTGGACATGTAATGAGCATAAAAACTGAATACCAAATATCACATAAATCTTCCCACTTCAAGTAGAAATGTGAGATACTGGTCATAAACACGTTTAAAAAACAGGTTGATAATAATGATAGAGAAATAAAAAACATTATCAAAGGGATGGTGTAAAATCTGCATTATTTAATAAACTGCATTACAAAATTCTACAACACAAGGTCTTTTATTTTTGCTTCTGAAAAAGGAGATGTAAGATATGTGTCCTCTTTCTTTAAATTATTGGAGCTGCTATTACCTTTGTCATGCATGTGTTTTTCTGCTTACCTGACAGCTTCAAATATCATGTGTGATGAGGGGGATTCAGAAAACTGTGAGAAGGGGTAAATCAAGCCTGTAATTAGTGGCATACCTCCAGAAATTTGGTACATCATGTGCAAGGGTAAATCAGGCCTGAAAATTGGAACATTTGTCCGAATAGGGCAATTGAGAAGTAAAGGTTCATAGGTAAGTACTAGGTTAGCTGCCCTTGTTGTCTATTTTAAGCCTGACCAATTTCCCTTTCAAAGGTGAGAACCAAACTCTGTACCTATGCCAACCCCTAAAGAACATGGAGAATCTTGGTAGCAGTCTCACTACCTCTAGCATGCAAAGCAAGTGCTCTATTATTTGAGCTAATTTCCCACAGGGCTGTAGGATGACAGAGAGCATCCTGTGGGGGCGACCTGGAGGGTTTAATGGTGTCCTCTGGTGCTCATTCTCTGTTAGCCAATGTAGGCTGTCCATCAGTGGGCATCACCAGGGAGTCCCACTGGATCACATGACTGGAGGTAGAAGGCCTAGTGATGGCCTTAGTGGACTTCAGTTTGGATACCCACAATGGCAAACTGAAGTGCATTTTCATGCAGCTTGCCCAAGTCTCAAAGCTGCTAGACCTGACCACCAGGCCAGCGGGGCTTGGTCCAGCCAAAGGCGTGGTCACTGAGGTGACTGACATAGCTGAGTGTGTCACTGTACAACATGGCAGTGAGTCATCACCCCACCCTATCCCAAATCATGGTGTTACCATTCTCTGTGTTTCATTTCCCTCCCCAGTTTGTAGTACAATCCTTTCCATCATCAATTGTCTTTTCTCTGTCTTTGTCTCTCCTTTGTGGTGCTCTCAGTTGTGATATCACCTCCCTTGTTGATATTTTTCTGTCTTTAATGTCACTTTGTCTGCTTTTGCTGACATCCCTGTATCCTCTACCCTAATCACAGTTTCCCACGCTACCTTCCTCTTTATTCTTCTTGAAGATATAATGAGTACCTGCCCCTCCAAAAAATATACACTTATTCCTCCACCTCCATACAGCACTTTCTTTCTTTTTGTCCTTATGTCTGTTCCCATGTTTGATATTCCCCCTTTATGCCTGTCCTATACTCCCCTCAGCTCCCCATTTGTAATATAAATATAGCAGGGACTTTGCTGTGAAGCCCTTATCTGGGATTGCAGTGCTACTCACAGCAGCATTTCACTGTACACGTGAATGTGCATTATCATGGGGGTTCCTATCAGTTCATCGAAACTTCAGCAGTTTTAACTCCATATGTTTGAACTGTGAAGTTCAAAAACTGATTATCGTGAAGCCGCAGAACACCATATTCTTTATCATGGAAAGAATTCGGTGGTCCATTTCTGTGGCTTTGCGATTTTCAGCACTGTGGTGGAAAGTTACGGGTCAGGTTATAAGTATGCGATTGTGCAGACATTAGGGTGCAGGTTAGGTGAGTTAGGGTTAGGGTGCAGGTGAGGTGGGTGTGTGATAGTGACAGACTTTAGGGTTAGGGTAGGATAGGTAAGTTAGGGTTAGAGCGCGGGTCAGTGACGAACCTTAGGGTTAGGGAATGGGTTAAAGTAAGTGGATAGATAGTACTGTATGTACAGTTTACTGTAGAGTTAGATGTAGGATTTTAAGTGTATGTGTGTGAATTGCTGTTTTTTTGGTGTGCTTGTGTTGTGTGTGTGTTTCTTGGAACAGTGATTTTTTTCCCTGGGAAAAAAAATCGCTGTTCTAAGCCTTCGATGGTTTTGCACTTTGAGGTTAGAAGTTCGAACATATGGTGTTCGAACTTCTGCTTTTTCGTCGAAGTGATATGGACCCTGATCATGAGCATGCTGCTGGGCCTACATGGTCATATGACCCATTGTGGCATTGTCTAGGTGTTTATATGTCCTGTCGGCTTCTTACCAAGCAAATTGCGTACTTATTCAGGCCTGATTTTGCAAAATCATCACTGCTGCATACTTATCACTATTGGACCACATTGCATTACTTTTACTGTAATGCTTTGCCCTTATATGCCCATGTAAGCAATTTTTCTGAACCCTGACCTTGGTATCATTGTTGGAGTTGCTGAGTGGCATATGTTAAAAGCAGATGTAAGGATAAGTACAAATTAATAAAGAATAGAGTAAATAAGAAATATGAGTAAATTGGGAGAGAAGAAACATAGGCCACATTGATATTATTAAATATGAAAAAGGTTGGCTGGCAGGGTGGTTTTATGGGTGTCAACATAAGAATGAATGACTCTAATGAATTTACCTGAATAGTGGAGAAGTACATTTAAGCCAAGTTGATTAACCAGAGTCAAAGTGTTTGCAGGATGAGTTTAAGAGCATGTGTTAATGTAGGTGAGTTCTAAAAGGATTATTTTTACATGCTATGTATTCATTATTACAGTGTCATTTATCTGGCACTTTGCCATTGCTATAGTCTATTAGCGTGGCAATATTCCATATGACAGTATGTAAGACATTTATTTTTTTTTTTATAACAAGTGCTTTTTCTACTAAAAACACCCTCAGCCTGCATACAGTACTAACCACTGCTACTCTTTAAATAATTTGAGAGTTTGTTACATCATTTACTATTTAAAATAAATACTTTTGCATAAATATGCATTGGCATAGTTAATTAATTACTGTCAGTGTGTAAGTGTACTAAAACAAATTGTAGTGTGTAATGCGTTAATACTGAAGTACATCAGAAGCCTCTGTTACAGTAACAAAATTTCCAAGTTTTAATTTCCTTGTTACAGCCTAAAATAATGATCATACAAAATCTCTTAAGAAACATATGTGGATAACACCACTTAGCATATAACAAAACAGAACCCTTTTTCCTCAGATTCATAGATTTGAGAGTCAGGCATACACTCTGCTAGCCTTTGAGAAGCTTTACTGCCATAACTCCATATTCTAATTAGCATATACATGTATCAACATTATTTTAAGTTAATAACTGACTTCTTATTGTAATCTTATCTTCAGAAGCATGCAACCCTAATCTTGGAAGGCATTGCATAATGTATCTAACTAGTATATTGTTTTTTCTGTAATTGATATTTACTTGTTTTTTTTTCTTTTGTTTTGTTTTTATTCTCGATTATGCTGTTACCTCCCCAGCTATATGTTCCAGAAATGAACTTTCAAACAGACCTGGCTTAAATATTGCTGTGACATCGCTGTATAGATCAGGCTCATGTCACCACTAAGTAACATGCAAGAAACAAACTATAAGGGCAGGTTTTGAAGATCTTCTCAGCTGAACAAATTTTCCAGACCAATATTTTTTCCTGTAAGGAGTCAGTACATTTTTTTCAATCTGTTTCATATTACATTTTCAAAGACTGTAGAACCCAGTAGTGTGTTCAATAAAAGGTCAGATCAATGTAAGATAAAGAGGAGCAGTGATTTCTCTAGAGTAGTTTCATGTGTCATTTACTATTCAATGGGCTAAAAATAATTCTTTTGTGTATTATTGCTTGAGCCACACTGGTCAAAGTTTGTCTCTAAATCAATAACAGCAGTAATACTTTTTTATGACTTGCACGTTTATTTAGTAATTAGAATTCACATCTTTTATTTACCAAGTCTTAGAATACTACGTGCATTGACATTAAAATATGAGTTCAGGACAGGTGGATCAGCTTTGTGTTTTTGTAAACCATCTTGGTAAGTGTATGCTTCTTTTATTGGCCAGCGAGATGACTCATTGCCAAGATCTCATCTCTATAACTCTAAACTCTGGCATTCAATCCTGAGCTGTGGTTATTGTCAATGTAGCAAGTGCATGTCTCTCCATCTGCATGGGTTTATCTCTAGGTACTCTGCTTTCTTCCCAATATTCAGAACATTTTTTATCAGTTACAGTATTGCCCTTGTACCCTGGCCATGCTAAGAGTTGTCATTGGACTTGTCCACTTACCTGGTTAACACATGATAAATAAAATTCCAGTTTGCAATCATGAACATATATGATTATCCAGAGCCATTTATAACATTTATATCTGAGAGTTACAGTTATAAAAATAATTGGTCTCAATAAAGGCAGGTGTAAAACGCCATTGCTAATCTCCTTCATATAGTCAGGAAGCCTTACCTCTCTGGCCTTTTTTTGTTACTGATTAGCCAGTAATTTAACCATTGAACTGCATGCACTCTACTACCTAAAAAATTAATTTATGAATTATACTGTTACTTTGAATAATACTGAGTTCCATAAGAAGTTCAAAATATCCTGCATGCACTGCCAGTCTTCTGTCAAGTGTTGCATGTAACCCTTGATATAATGTCATGAAATGCAGAAGGCAAGGTCTTACCTTTACAAAGTTTTAGTATTCCATATGAAACAAAAATACATCACTTATGGCTATGTTTCATTGTACTGCTTCAACATGGTTTCACACCGGATATTTATTAAGCTGGCTGCATTCTTAAATTGGTTAGTTCTGATAAGCTGCATTTCTCATTCAGACAAGCTGCATTTCTCACCTCACCTCCCTTTGTGAAATGCACATTTTAGCCTTTCATCTTGGATCAGGGAATTGTTCGCATTAGTGACATTTTGCTTAATTTAAGATACAATAAGAGAGTTGTTACATTTTCATTGTTTCCTCTTAGGAAAGTACCAGCAATTTGTATGGCTCCTTGAAACATGAATACCTATTTGTATCTCTGACTGCAGTTGTGTGACTGTAGTTATATACAGGATATTTCCTTCATGTCAGTAGCACTCCGAGGGATGTCTGCTTATTGTAAAGTTTGCTCAATTTTTCCTGAAAATTAGCTGCATGATTTCACCATTCTTTATTGATAACAGAAAACCTTGACAGTTTTCTCTTTCACTTTTCAAACATAAGTAATATCTTATTACTTTCAACCTTCAAAGCCAGCTTAGTTCAAAACAAAACCTGGAAGATTTGATAATCTTAACTAATTAGGTTCTATTCTTTATTTTACCTAGATTTCTTTTTTATCATTAAGGTGATTTTTGAAAACTAAATAGTTCTTCTTTTACATTGTTGCATCATATTAATTTTGTAATTCCACTAAAGGCAATTTTTGTTGAATTCACTCTACATCTTACTTGGAGGTACTCAAGAATATACAAACTAAGCAATATTAGAAATTAAATATTGCACCCTTCTTACTCGGAATGTAGAAGACAGTATCACAATTTTTTTTCAGTAACTATAATTGTTGTGTATAATAGTTTCCAGTATGATGATATCACGATCAGAACTAATTTCATCAGGTACCATTATAGGTTGGGATCATAAAAATCCTTGTTTTTTCCATATTGTGTCTAAGATATTGGCACCCTAGTAAGATTTCATAACATTTTTTTCAAATCGTTTAGTCTGTCATGCTTGATAAAAACTGGACATATTTATTTAATGTTGATTAGCTTGGCCAATTCATAGGTTCATATGTTCATATGTAAGTACTAATCAATCAGTTCTGCAGAGTATTACAAGCCTGCCCAATAACCCATATTCAAAATCTCCCTTCTGCTTCAATGAGGGCAATATGAGATAGAATGGGAGAGAGTCAAGGCCCCTAACATCCAAGTAACTCTTATCATATAGGGTCTGTCGGACAGCCAGTGAGGTGTCCACTGTACAACAATAGAATTTATATTTAGATTTACAGCTTTGTCAATCATGCATGCATAGGGAACAGCACTAAAGACAGTAGTCAGATCGAGCTATGCTGTATGCACTGCACAACCCTTATCCATAGCTTCAGTGACTTTTTCAAAGAATTCAGTGAGATTAAAGTGCCAAGTTCTTCCTTTGTCAATGCTGAATTGATGAGTAAAAGATTAATATATTAGAATCCCCAGATGATAGTTAGCTGTTTGTACAAGGGAGTTCACATTTATAGTCTCACTGAACAACTGGGCATACTGACCACTGGTGGTGTAGGTCAGCTAATGTATTGATCAATAGCTGTAGTTCCCTAGTAGAAAGATGTTGAGCTTAAGTATTTCAGCTAAGGTATTAACATAGCTAATTTGCTCAGAAGGGGACATACAGGGTGTTTTGTAGCTAACAATGGAGTGGTAATTAATATTGTGTAAGGTGATTTGGACATTTAGAAGTTCAAAATCAGTGTCCCACATTTTATGCATGGGTGCTTTTTATTTGCTTATTTAGCATCTTTTAACCATGTAAGTGAACTGGTCTGAGGAGCCTTTTCAACTATGACCCGCACCAAATAGGCAAACACAAACATAGAAACTAATGTACAGAATTGCACATAAAACAAGGTATTAGAACAGCATATTTATACAAAACAAAAACATTAGGAGAAGGTGCATCGAGCAAACATCTCAGCAAAATCTTGCATTGGTTTGTAAGCAAAAAGAGGCAATTACATGATGTGAAAAAAGGGAGTACTAAATGTACAAAAACTGGATACAGAGTCGCATTCACACTTGAAGAGTAAGGTATATTATATTCACATTTGTGCCATTATAAAGGTCTTATCTTGACTTTGAAACAGAAAAAATGTTTTTAATTTTCAAAGAGGAGAGTTGAGAGAGCTTTTTTTATACACTTTTTTTTAAATTATCACTTAAGACAGGGCCGGCAACTTGGCATGTAAAAATCTACTGCCAATCATTAGCAGACCGGAATTCCACTGTGGCGACCCCTAACCGGGAAAAGCCGAAAGACACAACAACAACTTAAGACATAGGCACTCATACATTAACGGAAAAGAAAATAAACCATACTAACATTTTTTATTCACATCCATTATTTATTTGCACAAACTCTCATTTCATCCAGTGTTACATTAATTGCTTGATTCCTGCTTTCACTCCTCCTCCTGAACATTATTTTGTTTATATTGTTCCCAAATTTCCATTTATTTCTATGCAATTCACTCCTTTCCTTTTCTTATGATCCTTTTGCCAGTTATTTTATCTTTTTTTTACATTTGATATCAAAGTATAGGCAAAGTGAAAGAAAAGGAGAGTACTAAGTGAAAACCCTGCTCTGGTAGAGTTCTTAGCTGAATCTAGAACAGAAGCTGCTGTGAAAGGCAACCATTAGTAGGCCATATAAAATATACTGCATGATAATTGTAAGAACCAATCAGAGTTTAGAAAAGGTTGGGAAGAGCAACTGAAAAAGCTATTTATAAGGAAACAGTGGGACGGCATATGTATGGCTCCAAAGTACATAAAGTCCAAAAGAGTTTTGCCAGAAGTGTTTGTACAGGTATCTTTATACCCTAAGCAGACATCAAAGAATTTTTCCAAAGGTAGATAACAAATGTTGGAATTGTGGTGGAGAAGAAAGAGGTAACCAGGAAGATGTTTTTTGGGAGTATAATGAGCTGGCAGATTTTAAAAATTCCATACAGAATACTCTGTCAGGAATACTGCAGGACCAAATGGAACTTTGGAAGTTGAGTGAGAAGAAAGTAACAAAAACCTGGGAGGATTTGTTTAACAGTATTTTAAATGGTGAGGAAATACCAGCATCTTGTAAGAAAGCTGTGGTTGCTGCATTATCCAAAGAAGGCAAATACTCTTCAGACCCAGCGTCACATAGATGAAGTTCAAATTTAAACTGTAATTATAAAGTATTTATGTCAATACTAGCTAAGAGAATGACAAAGGTGTTCCCAAAATTAATACTCTATGGATCAGTGTGGTTATGTGGAGCAGATTCAAACATTGAACAACATTAATGATGATCCAGAGGGAAGCAGAATATGAAAAGACACAACTGTTATTGGTCCGTCTTGATACACAGAAAGCATTTTATAGAGTCAGCTGAGAGTTTATGAGTAAGGCAATGAACACATTTGTATTCCTTAATAGAATAATAGTTACTTAGGTGGATTTATAAAAGGTCATAGGCAAAAATGAAGGCAGGAGGGCTCTTTCCAATGAGCTGTGTTTGAATAGAGGAAACATAGAGATGTCCTCTTCCCCTTTGTTATTTGTTTTATATTTAGAGCCACTGGCTTTATAAAATAATAAGGGACTCATAAATTTGAGGATATAGCTGGAATGGTACTCAAGAAAATGTAGGCTTATTTGCAGATCATATCATTTTGTTTTTGATAAATGCAGAAAAGTACACTTGGAGTTTTGGAACATTTTGAGACAGTTTCCAGTCATCTTTGAATGGATGTAAAAATGATGAAGACAAAATGAAGACTATAGCAATAAATTATGTATGCACATGAATTGTTTCAACAAAACCCATATTTAAGAGGACATTATAAGATGAAGTATTTAGGTTTATTGAATAAAAAGGATTATGTTATGACAGCTAAGAACATGTGTGAAGAAGTTAAACAAAATATAATGCAAAACTGAGACACTGGGAACTCTTGATTATGGGTAAGAATTGCAAGGCAAAAACACTGAAAATATTTTTAGTTCCTTTAATTTCATATACAGGTCAGCATATTTTTAACAAACCAAAGGAGAAGTTGTGAATGGCAATTAATACAGATTTAAAGAAATGTTTTTGTGAATGGAAGAAGACTAGATTTAAGTGGGACAAGTTGATTTCTCCATAGAACAAGGTGGTTACCTGATTTGAAGGGATGATTTAGAACTGTGCAGATAAGGTTCATATACATAAAACAAACAAAAGGTTATAATTCAAAGTAGAACTGGGCAATGATGAAATAGGTGTAGAAGTTGAGAAACAAGAAAAGAGTAGGATTTTGGATACAAGTCCTCAAGAAGATGAATAACAACGATATAGAACATTATACATATACAGTAACAGGGGTTTACATAATAGTTAAGATGTTTGCCTCACAGATATAAGGTATATGTTTAGATTCTTAATTTTGAGGGACATTGGCTAGGCTTAAAATTGCCCACAAGGGCCTAGTACTTGCATAAGAACCTATGAACTTATGAACTAAGTCAGTATGGGAATGGAGAAAGGTGACTTTACCAAAAGGGATGATTGCAAGTAATGATAGAAAAATAGACAAGAGGGAGCTGGAATACACTGGGAAAATTTGCAAAGGAACCAATGTTTTGGGAACAAATGACTAGGGAGGGAGAGTTAAGAGAATGAGATGATGCTATGCAGAAGTTTGGACTGCATATTACAGACTGCTTCCCATACCAAGGACTGATAACAGAATATAGGCAAAGAGTTTGAGATGGGGGAGTTCCAAATGAAAGAAAGGTAATTAGTGGAGCTATAAAATAATACATTATAACTATAAAAATCAATCAAAGGAGGTTAGAAAACATTGGGAAGAGAGACTAGAAAGGCAGTTTACCAAGCAACAAAGGAAAGGCATTTGTATAGCTCTTAAGTATGCAACAAAGTTCAGAAAATTTAGGGTTTTACATGGAAGTATTTGTACAGATATTTTTATGCACTAATCAGACTTCAGGGAATTTTTTCCTGAAACAGATACCAAATACTGGTGATATGGTGGGAAAGACAGAGGTAATTGGGAAGGTGTTTGGGAATGTAATGAGCTGGCAGAATTTAAAAATACTCAACAGTGTTTTGTTGGAAATGCTGGGTTAGCAAAACATTTCAATTAATGAAAATAATTTTTGAGCTAAGACATCAGTTTTTGATTCCTTAAGCATATTAATGTCTTACTAAGTTTAATGCTACTAGCTGCTAAAAAAGAATTCTAGAAAAAAGAAAATAAAATCTAAATCAGCTGTAAGTGAAGTACTGAATATTGTCAAGAACATAAAAGAAATGGAGGGGGGATCCTTAGAAAAAGGAAAGAGCAAGTTGCATAGACATAAATGGAATCTGTGGGAAAATATACTCAAAATAATGTTCAGGAAGAGGAGATGGGTTTAGGGGTGGAAGAAACTGAACAATGTATAAACTATTGGATTGAATGCTTACTGTGAAAAAGGAAACGTGTATACTGCATGAAAAAATGTTGCTGTGGTTTGTTTCTTTTGCACTAATATGTTAGTACTGTGTCAGTGTTTTAATTGTGACTTAATATAGATATTTATAAAAAGAGAGTGCTAGGGCGGAATTGCAGTTGTAAAGAGTTGGCATTTCAGAGGGAGAAGGAAGTGCTTTTATTAATCACAGTTTTTAGTAATGATGAACAATGTCATTGTGCAAAAAGTCTGAATGCATATGAAGGATAAGAGTGGTCCTGGCTGGCACAGTAAACCACTTAATTTTTCAGTGAAATTGTGATCATTTATGTCAGAAAAGTAAATAAATCTAAGCATTTCATTTGCTGTTATTTGGAGGAGAGTAGTATTTTGTGTAGAAAAAAAGGACAATAATCGACAGGCCATATTCTAATCTGGGAAGGAATACATTTATGGTGATTTATCATCTAGCTGCAATGGTTGGATATTTTGTGGAACACTTTAAATCATGTTAGTACTTTATTTGATTTGGATATTATGTATTTGGTAAAGTTGAGATGATGGGCAAATAGAAGGCCTGGATACTTTTGTGATTAATACGTGAGAGAGAAGCACCTGAGGAATCAGTTATCACAATAGTTTGGGTATTCTGTATTTTTGGGAAGTGCCAAGCAACATTACTAACATTTTTTTTGAGTATCGAGAGTACATTTATTAGTAGGGAGTCTGTTCCAGATGGCAGCAAAACATCCAGAAAATCACTTTTGAGAACAATAGGATTTTGGTTAGAGAATACAATAGATTTGAAGGATGTGCCAGGGAAGGCCATTGATGAAGACATAGAAAACAGAAGAGAACCAAGCACAGACCTTTGAGGTACACTTTTACAGGTTGTTCCAGACATATTGGAATTACTGGAGACAAGTAATGTGAAGGTTCACATGGAGACAGAGTTTTACAAATAATGAAGGACACCTGAAGAAGAAAACCTGAGTCACCAAGTTTGTGAAACAGTACAGAGTGATCAATACTACTGAAGACTTCCTCAGGTCTAGTAAGACAGACACAGTTAATTTGTCTTGCTCCATACTAGAGCAGATGTAATCAGTGAGTGAGCAGATGGCTATAATAGTGTTGCATGTAGGTCAAAAACCATGTCGCCTATCATTACGAGTACTGTATGTTATGATGCATTCAACTGTTTGATCATAATTGATCTTTTTGACAATTTTGCTTATAGGGAAGAGGTTAGAAAAGGAACAGAAGTTATTTCATGATGAGGGGGGGGGTGGGAATTTTGGCCTGATAAAGGACTACTGCATGTTTAAAACTATTGGATAGTGCTTTGGTTTGGAAAGTTACATTAAACGGATAGGTTAGAGACATACAAATTAGTTTACTGCCTAGTCTCAAGATGTCAGAATGAATACTGTGGAAGAATGGATAAAGGGTACAGTAAATGTTATTTAGATGCTTTTGTAGTTTTATTTCAGTAGAAACTATGAAGTAAAATTGGGGAAGTGAATGAATTTCTGTAAAGGAAGGGTAGAAGTAATATAATTTAAAATTAAAGTAAAAGTTAAACTCCCCAATAAGAATTGTAGTTTAACAGATTCTGACATCCAAACATTTAATCAGGCTAGCTTCATCATCTTTAGGAGACACAAATATATATGGAGGATTCCTATAATAATATGTTCACTAACATTGAAATGTATTATTCTCTGAGAAAGTTCTAGTAGTGATGTATTTCTTGGCTTCTAGATTTTACATGTTTTAACAAATATTGTGACACCATCTATTTATACCATCTTATCTACAATATTGAAAAGTGTGTTATGTGGTTTGAGTTATGCATTTTGGCATATAATCCAGATTTTGACAATGGTATAGTTATTGCTGTACTTCAAACAGATAGAAGCTTCTAAACCATCCATTTGACTTCTTTCTGTTTTATATGTCTGAAAACACACCATGGAGATGAAAAATTTCTTCTCAGTACTTTTACTCCCTGGGAAATGTGCAAATCTCCAAAGTTAACATTGCACAGTCACTTATCTTAATCCAAGCTGACAGATAATCAATACCTCATATCTTACATAATATTCTTATCCATTAATAGCATGACATTTTTTTCTTCATAGGTAGGATCATAGGATCATAGGAGGTTACTAGGTTAATGACCCAAGGGCTCTTCTAAGCCTAGCCAAATTTTAACCTTATTTCCGTGCTCAGCACCTATCGCCTTTTGAAGAGGGCCAATGAGATGCTCTGCTTGGCATGAAGTGGGAATCTATTCCAAAGGTGGAGTAACATCTGAAAGATAAATCTGTCCCTCCAGCAGGTTCTATTAATGTCACATACCAGGTTAAGGCCTTTAGACCGAGTAACCCGTATACCATTTGACTTACAGATATGCAGCATTTCCAATAAAGTAGGGTCAAAGATTGCCTTATATGCAAGGCAAAGATCACCTCTGAGTAGTCTGTATGAAACAGAACAAAGTGACAATGATTTCAGATGATCCTCAGAGAACAGATGCTGAAGACCTTGTCCTCATAGGACAAATGCTGAAGTCCTTGAATTTTCCTTGTGAGGAACCTCTGTGGTCCCTGCAATTGCTGCAGGTGCTTGGAAAGGTATACACCAAAAGGGGCATTGTACTCAATTATTGGCCTGGTGAGGGAAGAGTACAGGCATAGGCATATTATAACTTCTATTTTTTCTGGAAGCAATGCCCTTACTTATGAGATGAGCAATATAGAATGCCCTTCTTACCACTGTGGAGACATAGTGATCAAAGATAAGGTTGCTGTCAACCCATGTGCCTAGGTATCTCACCATTGAGTGCGTACGTAGGGTGTTGTTAATGTAATTACTGTATAAGGTGATGCTAGGATTTCACTAAGTGCATGTGTTTTTCCCGTGCTTATTTTGACGTTTGTTAGTCACACAATGTCCTGCTGCATATCCCAAATGGATGACCTTCTGGGCTCTGTTCTCTACTCTGAAAAATGATTAGCTTGGAATTATTCATATTTTTAATTAACTGCAATGTCTTGAATTTTGCCTCTGTTTAGACATGCCTCTGTCACAATCTCCTTCAATGCCCACTGCAGTATGTGTCTACTTTACTAACACTAGGTCAAACAGTGCTTATGTTGTTTCAGTGTTGCCAGACCAACATGTCAGACTTATGAGTTTTCACATTTTGGTTGGTTCACTTTTTACCCCACATATTCTCCCTACTGCCATTTTCTGCCATGTTATGAAAATTATTTACTATGGTCTGTGACAGTTTGGTGTAATATGTGACAAGTATGAGGTACTAGATTTGTTCAGCTAATGGCTCTTTGGTGTATAGGTAAGATTTCTGCAGACATATTCTTCAGACCCTCATCATAGGTAGTGGCATATTATTATGTGAGTATGCTCACATGGTTTGGTCACTGCTGAGAATTCCTCCTTGGAATTCTAAATATACTCATACCTCTCACAGATATTTAATGTTTGCCAGGAAGGAGTGCATCGCCTATGGACATGAATCAGTTTTACACTCACTCAAATAACTGTTATAAATCATGTCTCTGAAAGTTATCCTGTGCACTAACTCTGTAACTAATTTAAGGATCCTTCAGATTTAAAACTTAAAAATAAATTAATTATGTGATGTTAGTGAGTGGGGATGGGATTCTGTGTCTTTGGAAAAAAATCAGTCAAAAGTAAAAAGTGCACAGTCAAATGAAATAAAATGCATCAAAGAAAAGAAAAAAAACATCAACATTGAAAAAGAAAAAGAAAAACAAAAAAATGATATGCTGACATGAAAGCACAAGAGATGGCACGATCAACCCATTCCAATGAAAGGAACAACAATAACTTTAAGCTTTGCTTTGGAAGTGCATGCATTGTTTCATTGTTCTCTACAAAGATCTTATCTTCTTTTCATAAAAAATCTGGAATAAAGGCCCCAAATTAGAATTTTGTTTTAATATCAATCAAGTTCCCTCGCAAAGTTAATATAATCATAGCATTTATATTACTATTAGTTTCCTGAATAATAAACAATCTAGAACTCAAATGCATGACATCCTTTAATTGCATCAGTCCTTCATCATTGACTTGAAAATCACTAATTTATTATAAAGGACAGAGCAAAAAATTTGAGTCAAAATCAGAAGCATTATGCAGAAGCAGTTCACATAAGGTAAGACGGTATGTACTGAAATTAAAAGATGAAACATATATATATATATATAAAATCAGTAAAAAACTGATAAGTACAGATCGCTACCTAAAATGTTTTGTATTATGGCTAACATAAATTTTAAAGAAAATCATATTGTTGTTCTTAGATGACATTATTGAAAATGACATCCTGTTATAATTTAGCCAGAAAGAGGGATTTAGAATATTATAAATAAATAAATTTAAGTGGGTCATGATATTGCAGGCCCAGCACATCTGCCTTGGTGGAAATAATATACCAGGTGAAGGGAGGTGGGGGTGAGCAAAGCATAGGATTGGCAAAAAGTGAAAAAGGCAGAGGGGGTCAGGAAAGTTGAACAAGCACTTGGGGAGGATAATGAAAAGGGAGGGGACTGGAAGGAAGATAGTATACAAGGAGTAGCAAAACAAGTATCATCAGGAAACAGAAAACAACTCTGATCACTGAATGTGTTTATTTATTACAAGTAAAATGGCTTTCTGGTATTAAAATAAAATCGAGTGCTTTCGCCTGGTTAATACCAGGCTTTATCAAGATGCATGTTAAAAAAACCCAATGCTTTATATAGTCATTTGCTGATCACCTGACCTGTAATCAATTGGAACAACATATTTAATCAATTACATTCTTAAAGGTATCTTACCATAGGTCGAAGTGAAGAGATGTTTTGACTAGAGAAGGAAGCTGTAATGAGAAGAACATATTCAAGTCTTGCAATTACAGCATTAGTGGAAATAGCTGAGCAAGCTATAGAGAGGAGCAGATTAGAGAATTTGTAAACCAGCTTAATCTGGGGTGACAATTTATCAATAAGAGAATCCATATGTTGATGACAGGAAAAAAAGCAAGATATTTTTGAGTTTTTATTAATGGGATATAATTACCTGCATGATTAGTCATGTGTGGAAAGGTATCATTGGCTGATCTTTTCAAAGTACCAAGCAGCATAACAGAAAATCGGGAAGTATTAGTGGACAACTTACCTTGCTGCAAGCAGTTCCAAGTAAGGGAAAGGTCATTTTGTAAATCTACAGATATCATTTGGGAGTATTTGTGAGATGAAGTAAACACAATGTCATCAGCATAAAGAGACATTTTAAGATTGTAGACTCCCAGAGAAGGCTGCTATATACAGTGATAAAAGCAGAGGATGGAAAACAGAACCTCATGGTGCCCCAAAATTAATGTTAGCAGAAGAAAAAAATGTCATGTCTGTGTACAGTAATGTAACTCCTTCTGTTGTGGAGATAATTTTTGAGACATTGGTCACTACGACAAAAAAACAATTTGACGATTTAGCATTGAGGCGATGTGATCATGATTTACACTTCTGAAACCTCTCATTAGTTCAAGAAACCTGGAAGCACTAAAAGCCTTTTCCCATAGCTGCAGTGATATCCTAGGCAAAAGGAAGGATGGCAGTCTTTGTGATGTATGTTGCCATGCTGATTATTACTAAGAGTATCATATATTTGAATGTATTCCAGAATCTGCATTTATAGAACTGTTTCAAGTATTTTTGCTCTTCCATAGAGGTTAGCTATTGACCTATGATCTGAAGTTGTCTTTGGGAAAGACACCTTGGGTAGCGGGGTGATTGGAATGCACCTGAAACTAGGAGTGCCAATGGTGAAAAACAGATTAAATATATGGATGAGAGGTATGGAAGTGTATGGTTTGGTGTTAATGAGTTTAGGATGAAGGTAGTAAAAATGAGGTTTGTATTTGTAATCAATTCATTCAAGAGTTATTTCAATGTGTTAGTTAGTTATTTTATTAAAGTGTAATGGGGTAGTTGAGAGTTTCACATAAGTACTGCACAGGATAATGCTTAATAGTGAAGAGAAGGTGGTGGGAGGGGATAATGAATTTACAAAAATATCATGTATACTTTCTGGAGACAGTAGATTTGATCTTAATGATTTAGGGACTAACTTATTAATGATAATAAAGTGTATGCATTTCCAGAATTGCTTTGGGATTTTAAATAAATTAGCTGTAGAATTCTGAAATATTGTGAGTTTTTATGCAAGTGCTTCATTTTAGTTCTTGAAATGCATTCAGTTTTCTTGAATTATTGGAATCTGGGTCTGTCAGGAATTGCACTGGCATGTCCACTCCCACGGTCAGATAAACTGCTGCTACCTGAATATGACTGATGTCTGCTAGAGGACCTCCCCTCAAGAGAACACCCAGGACCATGACCCCATGGCCTGCCGCATCTAGATGTTGACACCTCAACCACTGATGGAACAGTGGACGTAGTGCCATTATGGTAGCATGATCAGGCACGGCCACATCAGCTAACAGCAGATGATGTGGCTGACCTATGCTCAAGAGGAGGTCCTCCCCCTCCCAGCAGATGTTCCATCACAGCATAAGGGAGTGGGAGTTGGCATAGTGGTCAAGGTAAATGAAAAGCACTATCATTGCGAGTCCAAAATCTTCTTTATTGAAATACAGAAATTAAGCGCTTTCATCAATTTAACTTGACTTCATCACAAATGAAAGAACCTCTTATATACAAGTAACTGGTTGATGATTGGCTCAAATTTCTCATTAATAAACAAGCCCAATTAAAATTTTAAAAACTAAGCATTTTGTATAAAAACAAAAATGAATAAAATTGAATCAATTTTTTTGTTTTATAAAACACTCAATGCCATAATCAAAGTGCTATATTTAAAAGCAAAAGGAGGAAAACCTGTAAATGTCATAGAAATATATATTTTTTCTCTCTTTCTTTCTTTCTAAAACACATTCTGCCCTTTCTTTTAAAACAGGTGCCAAGTTTAAATGTTCATTTAAACCAGGGGGAAAGTTTGCTGCAAGTCTAAGTTGCCACATTAATTCCTTTTTTTGCAGTATGTTTTGCCAATCTCCACCTCTGGCTTCCAAATTAACCAAATCAAGAATAGCAAACTTGAACCCTGTATAATTATTACATATAATGCTGTGTTTGTACAGAGCATTTGTGTCTTTTCTGTTTTTTATGCCTTCCTGTTTAGGAATACAGGTGAATAAATCTATTACATCAATAGTAACAAGATAGCCTTCAGCACTCCACAAGTGGCTCTTAAGTTGACCAAGAAAATCCCACGAATCCTTGACTAAATGTGGACACATATCAATGACATGCTTGATTTTTCTGCCCACATATACTGATAAGTTATGGGTTTTAGACCCAGCTGCTGCTACAATTGGTCTGAAAGGTGGATGCTCTATGCTCTTGTGTACCTTAGGTATACCAAATATACCAGGGATTTTTGGATGGGTGTTAGATAAAAAGTCATAAACTGCCCCTGTAATTCTCTGGTCCATCAAATATTCATATAAAAAATGGTCAATTCTCTGATATGCTACATGAATTTGATTTCTTGAACAGGGAGAGTAGTTTATACCATTAAACAAAATACCCTGCATAATATTGGTATAATCAGTACTATTGAATAAAACAATACCACCCCCTTTGTCTGGTGCCATTATACGTATGCTTTTGTCATTTCTTAAATTCTGTAACAGTTTTCTTTCTATATTGCTAAGGTTGTGAAAGGTTCTTTTTTGTTTACCCCAAATGTTGTATATATCATCCTTTACAACCTTCTCAAACATATTGATGAGTGGGTGTAAAGGGGGGTTAAAAGTACTTCTTTTTTTACATACTTCTTTTGAAGAATCTATGTCAACTTTCACAGTCTTAGCATGTATAAGTTTCAGGTTTAACTTCCTCATATAAAGTTGGATATCAACTAAAGTATCAGCAAGGTCTGGAATTTTTGTTGGTACAAATTTAAGACCTTTTGAAAAAAGAGAAAAGTATTCTGGCAAAATTTCTTTGTCTGTATAATTGTAAATTAGTAGTCTGGTAGTCTGGCCAGGAACAATGGACGTTCCAATTGTGCAGTTCACTTAGAAGCCGCTATTGAACTTGAAAATGAAAATGGAGAGAGGGAAGCAATGAATAGATGCCAAGGCAATCTACCTACTCAACCAGGTATGAAACATTCCAAAAACCAATACAGCAGTATGTGTTGTTGTTGTAACGATGGAGGGAGAGTTTCTAATGGTTCAAAAAACAGGGATAAAACGGGAAACTGTGCATTTTCCTCGCCACTAGTTTTCACCAAGAACTGTGACTTGAATGTTAAAAATGGCACTTCCAAACAGCCTGACTACTCTTATGGGGACATAATAAAAAAACATTATTCCTTCTCTAGAACAGTTTGTACTGAATCAGTAGCTTCAAAAGGAAAGGATCTAACTTTTTTATTTTAAATCTTTGAAGGATATGATTTATGTTTTTGAGAAGAGACTTCTCAAATATAAACTCTGCCAAATAGAAATGTGCTATTTAAATGAATGTATAAAGAAAAATGTTGTGCCACAAGGATTAAGAATTTTTAAGTTTCCTTTTGGTATTTATTATAGCAAGGAGAATGTATGTGAATTAACTACTATGTTTGACAAATGGGGGTTTGAATTAATTGTTAAGACCGTTTCATTTTATGAAAAAATGGAAGTTGAGCTGCAAAAGGAAGTAGAAAATTTAAACCAGATGATTTTAACTGATTAACTGTTTGAACAACATAAGAGTTTATATAACAAAATATTAAATAGGGTGGACAGAAAATGTGATGGTGTTTTCAACAAAAAATTTAAAAAATTGGCCCGAGATGTAAAGCTGTACAAAGGTGGTAAAGTATATCCTACTGAGAGACTTTTTGTTCATAACTAAGGAAATAGTGATTTTTCCATTCCTTTTAGGCCAGTCAGTGAACAGGTTTCCAGTCCTATGGACTTGGAAACAATAGGTGATGAGGAACATTTCATTGAAGGGGAATAAGAACCATTCTTTGATTATCAGGATTTTCCTTTACCTCGACGCTCCAAGAGAATAGCGAGTCACAAACAAGTGAACCTCCCTACTTACAACCAGGTGGTACAGACATACAGGGATGCCCCAAGGTGGTAGTGGAATCTACTTTAAATGAAAATTTTTTCACTAACCCAATACAACATACCTTGAATGGTTTTAACATTTACAATTATACAGATAAAGAAATTGTGCCAGAATACTTTTCTCTTTTTTCAAAAGGTCTTAAATTTGTACCAACAAAAATTCCAGACCTTGCTGATACTTTAGTTGATATCCAACTTTATATGAGGAAGTTAAACCTGAAACTTATACATGCTAAGACTGTGAAAGTTGACATAGATTCTTCAAAAGAAGTATGTAAAAAAAGAAGTACTTTTAACCCCCCTTTACACCCACTCATCAATATGTTTGAGAAGGTTGTAAAGGATGATATATACAAGATTTGGGGCAAACAAAAAAGAACCTTTCACAACCTTAGCAATATAGAAAAAAACTGTTACAGAATTTAAGAAATGGCAAATGCATACGTATAATGGCACCAGACAAAGGGGGTGGTATTGTTTTATTCAATAGTACTGATTATACCAATATTATGCAGGGTATTTTGTTTAATGGTATAAACTACTCTCCCTGTTGAAGAAATCAAATTCATATAGCATATCAGAGAATTGACAGTTTTTTTATATGAATATTTGATGGACCAGAGAATTACAGGGGCAGTTTATGACTTTTTATCTAACACCCATCCAGAAATCCCTGGTATATTTGGTATACCTAAGGTACACAAGAGCATAGAGCATATACCTTTCAGACCAATTGTAGCAGCAGCTGGGTCTAAAACCCATAAGTTATCAGTATATGTGGACAGGAAAATCAAGCATGTCATTGATATGTGTCCACATTTAGTCAAGGATTTGTGGGATTTTCTTGGTCAACTTAAGAGCCACTTGTGGAGTGCTGAAGGCTGTCTTGTTACTATTGATGTAATAGATTTATTCACCTGTATTCCTAAACAGGAAGGTTTAGGTTATTTTGAGGAGACTTTATACAGTTTATCCAAAATTGATTGTGATGAGGTAAAATTAATTTGTGAAATGATGGGGCTCATTTTAGATAACAACTACATTTTTTTCGAGGGAGAATACTTTCAACAGGTTAGGGGTGTGGCAATGGGGGCTGCTTGTGCCCCTACCTACTCAAACATTGTATTATTGGGATGGGAGAGAGAGTACATGTTTAGAAGTGAATATTATGATAGTATATCCTATTACTGTAGGTTTTTGGATGATATTTTTATTTTTTGGAAGGGAACAGCAGACAGTATTCCTTTGTTCATCCAATACCTTAACAGTACTACCGAATTTTTGAAGTTCACTTTTCATTTTGACCCCCATGAAATTAGTTACGTGGATACACTAATTACCAAAGGTAAAGACAAATTCATATCCAAACTACATCGTAAGAAAACCTTTTGTAATATTTACATTTTAACAGTCATCATCCCCTTTTCCAGTAGAGGAGCATTGTCAAAGGACAAGCTATCAGGGTAGCTAGAATGACCTCTTCTGTGGAGGACCTTCTACCCGAATTTGAATTTTTAAAAGACATGTTCCTGAAAAGGGGTTATCCTTTGGGTATACTGGATAAAATTCTTAAGGAAATTTATGTTGAATATGGAAAAAATACACCCCATTATTAGGTAAGGGATTCAACAATAATAAAAACTAACATTCGGGGAAGAATGTAGAAAAATTAAACAAAATCAATTTTGAACAGACTTGTATTGTACAATACAGTCCCCTATACCAACAAGTTAAAAATGTTTTATATAGAAATTGGAGTATGTTTAAAGTTGATCATGAAACATATTAAGTTTTGGGGGAAAAACATTATTTACCACCAAAATTGGGTATAATCTTAAGAGAATTTTGGAAAGTAGACCAAAATATCCTGCTTCTAGTGAAACAATCAACGGCACTAGGCGTTGTGGGAGATGCAACTATTGTTCTTATGTTTTGCAGGAAACACGCATTTGTTTGAAAAATCAGAACAATAGTGTAGTGTAAACAAGAAGAGGAAACTGCCTTTCTAGCAAGTTAGTTTACATAGCTATGTGTAACACCTGCAGTTCTTATTATATTGGGAAGACTGAAAGGTTCTTCAAGACAAGAATATATGAACATCTGTATGACATAAAAAACAGAAAAGACACAAATGCTCTGTACAAACACAGCATTATATGTGATAATTATACAGGGTTCAAGTTTGCTATTCTTGATTTGGTTAATTTGGAAGCCAGAGGTGGAGATTGGCAAAACATACTGCAAAAAAAGGAATTAATGTGGCAACTTAGACTTGCAGCAAACTTTCCCCCTGGTTTAAATGAACATTTAAACTTGGCACCTGTTTTAAAAGAAAGGGCAGAATGTATTTAAGAAAGAAAGAAAGAGAGAAAAAATATATATTTCTATGACATTTACAGGTTTTCCTCCTTTTGCTTTTAAATATAGCACTTTTATTATGGCATTGAGTGTTTTATAAAACAAAAAATTTGATTCAATTTTATTCATTTTTGTTTTTATACAAAATGCTTAGTTTTTTTTTAAATTTTAATTGGGTTTGTTTATTAATGAGAAATTTGAGCCAATCATCAACCAGTTACTTGTATATAAGAAGTTCTTTCATTTGTTTTAATTAAATTCTGATGAAGTCAAGTTAAATTGATGAAAGCGCTTAATTTCTGTATTTCAATAAAGAAGATTTTGGACTTGCAACGATAGTGCTTTTCATTTGGTTTAACTGTTTTTCCTAAGCACTATCGCACGTCTGTGTTCCAGGTTCAATAGTGGTCAAGGTGTTTACCTTATAATCACAAGGTGCATGGTTTGATTCTCACAATAGGTAATTGGCTAGGCTTAAAATGGCCCATAAGAGCAGTTAGCCTAGTACTAAACTATGAACCTATGAACCTAAGACACTGCCCATTCCAACATGTCATTCATCCAATCTATTGAACCGCCAACACAGTGAAGGCAGTCATGCATGTCAACCTGTGCCACATCTACAACACTAAGCATTTCTCTGCAGGACCTATGGGAAGATGCCTATGCCTCCATGATGGCTTTAAAGATATATCAAGTGTCAAGGAAAGACACACCTGGATCAGGTGGAGGATGGACTTCAGGCCTCCTCCAAGCACTCCTAACAGCCCTCCTGAGTGGCACCTTGCCCACACTTTGGTTACAGCCAGAATCAGCAGGCACTTAAGCTGCAGTAATCACACTTCCCTAATCAAGTGTCTCACCCTCCACCTGTCCAATATTTGAGGGCTCACTGGGATGGGTTGGTGTAGTCCTACTGGCTGTGTCCGATGGAATTACAGGGCATGGCTGAATTCAACCTCTTTTTTTCAAATTAAACCTCTACACTCTTGACTGCGCCTCTGTTTGGCCACCATCAACCTCTTAGAGCAAAAAGTCTGGACAAAGCCTAAAATGATGGGGGGACAAATAGGGACAGATTTTAAATATTGCTATTACAAACTTGGAAGGTTGATAAAATAATAGGTTTTGCATTAGCATGAATTTTCTGAAGGATGTGGAGTCTTAAACTCAAATGTTTGCCATTACTTAATGACTTCAATCCTCAGTTATTTGTCAGAAAAGTACAAATTTTAGGAGAAACACTCCAAAAATATGAGGCAAAAATCTAGACATTCTACAAAAATCTGTACAGTTGAGAGGTATGCCATCAACAGAGTCTGCCGATACTCTGACATCAGGTAATGAGTCCTACACTTCTACTGTCAGAATCACCTGTGATAATAAGTAACAAACACAGGAAAAAACTTAATAGCTAACTAATTTAGTAAAATGTATGCCAACAAAGTAACAGTGATGCAACTGGTACAGACAGTACTTAGACCTTTATAATCTCTCATTTCTATTCACAATTGAGGTTTTTACCCTGATCATGTCTATTTACACCCCATGTAAAACTAATACCATGCTTAACCAATAGCATGTACAGTAATCTATATTTGTATCACTATTTGTATGTCTATTTTTCTAACATGTATAATTTTTTTGTTTGTTTGTTTGTTTGGAGCTTTTCTCCTCGGGCCTCTACTGAAAACGGATATATATCCAGCTAGACTAGCCCGGTTAACAAATGTAAAATAAAATAAAATAAAAACAGTACATGAATACACACAACAGTTCTGACACCCACATCACACATATGACTAAAATTATAGATTTCTTTGAACTGCTCATCACTACTAACAAGGAAGGTATTGGGCTTATCACATGCACTTGATATTATGCTTCCCATGGACGATGGTCCTGGAAGACGTTAAGCAAATGTTAAGGGCAACATCATCACAATTAACAGTATCACAGAAGTTAAAACTTTTTGTCCTTTATATGTCCATTAACTATACTTTCAACAAGATCTTGGATGACAAGCCCAAGCTAAGCCATGTGTAATCAGAATGTGTTAACTGCAGCAATCTACAACTCCCCCTCCACAAACAAATTTATTGTTACATAGAACTAATATTGCTGTCAATATTTTACAATACAAGAGTATTTAAAAACCGAGATGCATAAGCCTACCTGGAAGCTCCTCCTGGGACATACTTGTTGTCCCTAAAACAGTAGCACCAATGTCAAGGACATGCTGTTCTGCACTTTCCTGGGAGCTGTCTGGATCCCTGACAATGGACAGGAACTCTTCATTTGGTGATAGCGATGGCTATGTAGCAAGCCCCCCCCCACCAGAACCCATCGGATCATGGGTCACTGCAGCTGCTCTCCTCTGTGCAGATGAGATCATGTAAGTGGCCCTATGACACACCTGATCAACTGTTGTGGCAGCCTACTGCAATTACACCAGCAACTATCTGCTGCCAAATTTGCATTCTTCCTGACATATCTTCATGTCCCCTCTCAAGCAAAAAGGCACCACATTGCCTAAAAGCTTCCACAATGACATAATTCTCAGGGTCACTGAAGGGGAGGTTTTGGGGATTGAGACACCTGAGTGCCATAGTCCTAGGTCACCTAAGACAAATAGAAGGATACTACACCTCTAAGTATCATCTAACTAAAAAAGTACTGTTTCCAGATAACACATAAAAGATAGCATTTCACTATTACCCACTGGAGAAACATAAAACAGTCAAGATATAAAAAAGCAGGAGTTGTGTGGTTGTAGCATATTACATTCACACACAAAGCAAGGTTGGATACAAAGTAAGGACAGTAACAATAGCAATGTATCCTTGTTTGTGCCAAAACAGAAATGCAACTTTGCTTCTCCGCCCCCAAAAGAATAGGCAAATGACACATTTTGCTAACAAACCATCAGTGAAATGTAGGAAACATGTTTACAGATTTAACACAGAACATTCAATTTTAAGCTACTGCCAATCATGTCTACCTGTGGCCAGCACTCCCCTAGAGGTGTGTATGGTCTATCCTAGAAGGCTAACACTGCTGTGTCATTGACAATCCTCCAGATTTACAAAGCTGCTGTAGAATGTGCAGGATTAGTCTAAGAGCTATTATCGGCAATATGGCAGACGTGAGATCCAGGAACGAGCTCCTAAGTAATACCCATGGCGCATCCCAAAACTGCGTACTGCTGTAGTGGTAAACTAGTTAGGTAGTAGTCCTAACCCCAGACTTGGCAACTGTGTAAGTGTGTGTTTGTGTGTGTGCCTCTCTGTCTCTGACTGTGCAGAGAAAAATGCTTTTTAGGCCACTCACACCCGGTACAATTAATCTATTCAACTTTGGCAAAGCTGCTGATGTCACTCACCTAGAAATACACCTCTGGGAAATTATGCCCCAGTAATCTCTGTAGCGCATCCTGTAACAGTGCACTGCTGTAGTGTTGTAAAATCATTAGGTAGGTGTTCTAACCCCAGACCTGGCAAACTGGGTGCCTGTGTGTGAATCTCTGTCTGTCTGACTGAGTAGAAAGCAATGCTTTTTAGGCCACTCACACTCCATACAATTCATATACCAACTTTGGCAAGGCTGCTGATGTCACTCACCTAGAAATACACCTCTGGGGAAATCATGACTCAGTAATCTCTGTAGCGCATCCTGTAACTGCATAGTGTTGTAGTGTAATAAAGTAATTAAGAAGGAGTTCTAACCTCAGACTTGGCAACTGTGTGTGAATCTTTGTGTCTCCATCTGTCTTTGACTGAATGATGAACAATGCTTTTTAGGTCACACACACACACTCCTTAGAATTTATATACCCAATGTTGGCAAGGCTGCTGATGTCACTCACCTAGAAATACACCTCTGGGAAAGTCGTAGCCCAGTAATGTCTGTAGCGTGTCCTGTAACTGTGTACTGCTGTAGTGTGATTTAGAACTGTGGTAGGGTTCCATCACCACCCATGGCAGTTCTGGATGTTTTGCATGTGTTTCAATGTCTGTGTATGGAGCAATGCATCATAGGCTACTCACTCGCAGTACATTTCAAATGCCCTACTTTGCCAATCCTGCTGATGTCATTCATTGTGAAATACAACTGTGGGGAGAATATTCTCTGTAATCCCTGTGGTGGGAGCTATAACTGCTCCATGCTGTAATGTGATATATGCCTTTGTCATGGGTTCTATACCCACACATGACAGTCGTGGATGTTTTGAGTGTGTCTCACTGTCTGTGTAGGGAGTAACTCATTTTTGGCTAGTCACTCGCAGTACAGGTGAAATGCCCTACTTTGGTAAACCTGCTGATGTCAGTCACTGTGAAATACACCTTTGGGGAAAAAGTACTCCAGTAATGTCCATGGTGTGTACTATAACTGCGTAGTGCTGTAGTGTAATAAGCTAATTAGGTAGAGGTTCAGCTCCCAGATGTGACATGTGTGTGTGTAACTTGTGTCCTGTGTAGAGGTAAGTGTGTGACATCTGTGGCCAATGTCGAGGATGTTTTGCTTATTACTTTTATGGTGGCCCTACTATATATCACAATGTCAACCATACAGGGATAACAGATGTAAATTAGCTGGGAGGCTGGGGTGCAAAGCCATACCCATAAATGCAACATCAAGGCCAGCCAATCCAAATTAACAACCCCACTATTACCCAGAGCACATGCTCAACCCATGTGTCATCCGCACACACATGCCTAGGCAACAGCCAATATGTGTGTAGTACACTGCATATTGGCCACTGAGCGTAGCTATGCAATGATAGCAGTGGGCTACAGAGGGCATGTCACCCTGCCCATCTGTCCAATATGCACGTACATGTAGACAGTTCACCTCCACCATGTTCTCCAATGGACATCTGCACCACCTGTGGTGCCTTCACATATGACTCATAATGGACATACCATGCCTGACAACATGCCCTGTATGGACAGATGACACTGACATCAGGGAATGCTGTTGGCATGCTATCAATGTAGGTGAAGGGTAAACCTGCTGCCCATTACCAGTTCCTGCCACAGGTGGGAAAGACTGGCACATCTGATGATAATCTGTGTTCACAACATGGGCCAGACACCCCATGTACATTTCCACAAGTCACTGTACATGCATGTGGGAGGTGTGCACATCCCAGGCACCATCCACGTCATGGACTAAGGATCACATACATGGCATGTGGTGTACAGCATTGGCCACACACAACAGTCACCCAGCTGACTGGATGGGGGATGCAATACCCATCTGTGTGGGCAAATGCAGTAACTACAGGCCTGAGCCACAATGCAGACCATTGCCATGTGGCCTGATGCCAAGGTATACCCATTGCCTATCCTTGTACAGCCTGCTGGCACAGTTGACCACCACACACCTGTGTAGACATGCACCTATGCATGTCAGAACTGGCACCCTATGTGTTCGTCTATGTGTGTTGTATGGTGTGTATGTCCACATCCACACTCACTACAACCCCCAGGGCATACTGAAGCATGCTGTCTGATGTGTGACATCTCCTCATACTCTTTGCCCACAGGGGCTCCGTATGACCTGTGTGGTGCACGTGATACCTGCACATTGATGTGTTGTGGCAATCCCACTACTGATAAGTTGCACTCCTGGACCTGTCAAGTGTGTCAATGTGTGTGTGTCCATGTGTGAGTGTTCCTGTGTTGACACTGGCACCTGTTCATGCAGACAGGCATGTGTACTACACCTACCGTATATCTACCGTATCCCTTTTGCAGATGTCACTCACCCTCACATATATGTTCTGAGTGCTCCACATCAGGTAACCTATGTGGTGCATCCAATAACCACATTGAACTGTAATAGCACTACATAGTTATTGGGAGTTTGATACCCTGTGCTGGTAGGAGTGTGACACAAACATGCTTCAGTTTTACCCTCCCACCCCTCCCTGACATGTATCTGCCTCTGTCTGCCTCCCGCTCTCCCTCTCTGGTGGATGTGGAGACCCACACTTGCCTTGCTTAGGCAGCAGCATGTGTATTTTACGTGATGCTCATGATCAGCTGATGGCCTCTACATGAATTGCAGCCCTCCCCTAGCTGATTTCATGTGGAACAGCTGAGGTAGCAATCCCATAGCCAATTGCATGGAAACACACTCCAATACCTAGGAACATCATGGTGGTGTTGTGCCTTTGCACTCACTGTGAGCAGGAACTAGATCTAATGTTTGGCTAACAACATACACTGTGAAAACAGGGCAACAAACAGGAGGGGGATGTGCCTGACCTGACTACAGACTGTAAGTGCTGCTATACTGCATTTGGAGTAATGTTGGTTTAACAGTGTTTGTCTGGATATTGCTGTTGTACATGTCACACTACCTCCCATGTCAGTTCCATGTATATGAGAAATCCCCATCTGCAGGGTCATCTGCAGACTGTGCAGTGTTGTGCCTAAGGTTTCATGTGTTAGCCACAGTGCATCAATCTGTGGAATGCAGAAGGTAGTGTGAGGATTGCAGTCTGTAGATGGTGAAGGCCGTGACAGTTACTGACTTCACATCCCTCATAGGACATATGTTGCAACAAACCCTTTAACAATGGAAAATATATGACGTTATCACAGAAACATGTCTATACTGGCCCTGTGTATGTGCTGTCAGCCACACCTCTGTCAACCTTTGTACATTTGGCGTGCATGAAGTGGTGCATATGTGCTGTACACCATAAATACTGTCATCATAGCTGATAACAAGCCTGTGATATATCAGATTGATACACATGTCATGTACAGTAGTGGTCATATTTCATGATATATGCTGGGCATTCAGTGGATGTCTGTACAGTGCTGAGGTCTGTGTAGTGATGGTGAATGTTGGCAGTGTGTGTATTGTTAATATGTACTTCACCTGTGTACAGACTGTGGTAGATGTCATTGTTCTAGCTCCCTTTCTATCAGATGCTACATGCTACCCTACTGTATGGTACTGTTTTGCTGTACGTTTGTAGGGCCATACACACACATGTCCCATACCACAGACAGCCAACATACCAAACTGTGTAGCAGCCCAGTATATGGAGGGTCATTCTGTGAGTGGCACATATGAGGATGGTGTAGAACAGATAGTCCATATACTGTAATATTATGCTAGCTTACCATATGTGGCTGTGGCTGCGTTCACATTGGTTGTGGTTATGCACTGTCACACAAGTGTATCTTACCCTGTGCTGTGACATGGCTGTCGAGCCTGCTATATATGCAGGTACATGTGCATTCCCCCATATGAGATGTAGGCCAATGTTGAGCCAGTCTGACTGTAGCCTGCACAGTGCATTGTTACATGCCTAGCATCTTAGTGTACTTAACCAGTGGGATGTTATGTGCAGATACTTGCCAGATGTACTGCTGCTGGGCCTCACTTAAACGTCATGTATGTCAGACAGAGCAGTGGGATGCTGTACAGATGTATGTCAATATCTAGTGGGTGCTATGTGTCCATGGCCCCCCTGTACCTGCTGTATTTATGTGTCAGGTCAGACAGGAGTGTGTGAATCCAACACCTATGGTGCCAAATGTATACCAGTCGTTATGTTTTATACCCATCTACATGGTTCTAGACA
The DNA here is from genome assembly GCF_019279795.1 of Protopterus annectens. NCBI lineage: Eukaryota > Metazoa > Chordata > Ceratodontiformes > Protopteridae > Protopterus > Protopterus annectens. Next base: position 728,286,394 of record NC_056731.1, read on the forward strand.
TCCATATTATCATACCTGGTACACATGTGGTGCACTAAGGGATTATTTGCATACCTCTGGACTGTACAGGGTATATCCAAAGTTCCACATATAGTGGCCAATATCTCTGCTGTACTCCACAGGAGCATTACATGCTAGCAGCTGTACCTTTGAATGATTCCCTTAGGATGTCTGTCAGTAGTCAATGGCACACATGTTATAAGCAGATGTCAGCATCCACACACACCATGTCTGTGAAGACAATCCCAATGACAGTAGCAACAGTCTAGTAATATACCTGCTATACATACCTGTCATCCCCTCGCACTACGACTTTGGGACTGTAGGGGCTGGTGTACAGCTACACTCCATGTCCAGAACATATGGTGGAAACATATGTACATATACTTATCCAGATAGCCATATATATATATATATATATATATATATATATATATGTATATATTACACGTGTGCTACATTGAATTACCACTGTCATGGCAACCACCCACTATAAATCCCTACAGTATGTGGGCGTGGCCCCTTTACATTTCCTGTGTGATGGGCATCCTTCCTGTGTGTGGGCATCAGTGATACAGGCAGCAGGTAGCAATACCTCTTACAGGAGAACCTGCACACTCAGAGCGGCCACATATTTGTAGCAGGATCAGGAACTACAGACAGACTGCAGGTAGAGTTGTGTAATGCTTTGCATAGTACTGGTGTTACAGGGTGTGTGTGTGTGTGTGTGTGTGTGTGTGTGTGTGTGTGTGTGTGTGTGTGTGTGTGTACATACTAGTGTACCTTGGAATGCAGTCTGTATGCATAGCTCACTACTGCGGGCCTAACTTCTTGCTGGACAGAGGTATGCCTATCATGTGTTGTCCGTCCACCACACAGGTCCTGTGTCAGATATTACACTGGTAGTGTGTGTGTGTTAAGTGCTATCAGTACATGGCTACATCAATGTCTATTTCTTACCTCAAATCCCTGACTAAGGGTATGTTGCAGACTATACTGTAACACCAGCACCTTGCTTAGTGTATGGCAATAGTGTTCCACATATGTGCCTGTGTTCCAGCCTCTGTCCCCCATCTACATACCAAGCCTTGCACATATGACATACTGTTGGGGGTAGTTCTGTAGTGTGCTGTGAATATATCATACTGCCTTTGCTGCTATTAGTCCACTGCTGTTGTATCCCCCACGCATACAGTGGGGGTGGGGCCATATATGTGTGGGTGTCATCTACACAACACCTGCACGCTCTTATGCACTGCAGAGGCCAGTGTATGTAACAGTGGTATATGGGCTTGTATTATTGAGTCTAGGTGGGGAGCACCATACATGACCTAGGCTGTTACAAAATGTGGGGGTATCGGGGTGACCTGCCACAAGGTATGTTAATGTACAGTACCGTATACTCCACCTATACTGACATTACTTACATGACTTGGGGTACTGCAAGCCTACTGCCTCCTGCCATACAGACTGTTATGTGTGTTATGCCTTGTTATGTACCGGGTACAACCCATCTGATCTCAAAATATCTTTACCTCCTACAGAGTTTGTACAGAGTGTAGATAGAGGCTGCTGAACTACACACCTGCAGTATATACTGTTGATTGTGTGGTACCCTGTGGCCCAGTCTGTCTACACTATTGTACATTCTGAAGGGCTTTGCCTGGACAGCAACAGTTGTGGACCTTTCCAGACTACTGTATTAATGTAACTGTTTCACAGTTGTATTACTCCATTTATATGGTTGTCAGTATCTGAAGAGCCATATGATATGGAATATAGAACTGCTTTAGTACACAATTAAAGGACTCCCATTTCTGCAAACCTGTGTGTGGTGTCTTTCCTATGACCTTTCAATGGGTATATGTTGCAGGCAACAATTTACATTAGTATGTGTCACCCATACAGTGTCCATTTGTTCAGGTGTTAACTGTAGGCATAGTGGCTGTTCCATATTGTGGGCACCTCCTACATATGTATCTTACTGTACATATATCTGAGTGTGTATGTGTAGTCACGTGTATATATATATATATATATATATATATATATATATATATATATATCTGTATATCTGTATATCTGTATCTGTATCTGCATATACGTGTCTGTGTATCTGTATCCTTGGGACGTTGATGGCTTCCACATATTACATGTCCTATGGGAGGCAGACTGTACTTGGTAGTGTATTGCAGGGTGCATGTGTTTGGCTGTGGGGGATGCCTATTCATACAAAATGTATAGTGTGTGGGGCCTCTCAACCCCATCAATGGTGCATGTGGACATAGGTGTATTTGTTAATTTGCAATTGATATCTACAGATGTATGGCCATATATGCCTATATAGATATATTTATCTGCTAACAGATATATAAAAATATGTGCATAGATAGTGATGTATATGTATATAGAGGTAGTAAAACAATATATATATATATATATATATATATATATATATATATATATATATATATATACATATATATTTATATATATGTATATCTATACATATATGGATATGTTGTATCTGTTAAGGTTGCAATATAGTTATACACGCAGACATCTAATTGTTGGTATACATTCTCTGTACTGTTGCATGACAGGACTGGCTGATATGTTTCTGAAACATTGAATATCTGTGTATCTGTCATGGCTTAGTTGTAAATTACTTTGGCAGGGTGTGCAGGGTCCTTGGTTTGAGCCTTGCAAGAGCTGCTTATGTTGTTGCTGGGCAGAACACAGCCCGTTGGATAAACAATGATTAAGGCACCTTTAAGCAGTTGTAAGCAGGTTTGTGCAGGTTTGCACAGAGCTAAGCACTGCCTACACAGGTTAAGCAATACAGAAGCTGAGTGTACTAAAATGTAACCGGAGGTTAGCAGTGCTCACCATCGCGCAAACCCATGCACAACTGCTTTAAAGTGCCTTAATCACTCTGTATCCAAGGGGGTGTGTTCTGCCCAGCAAAAAAAATTAACAGCTCCTGCAAGGCTCGAAACCAGGACCCGGCACACCATGCACAAAGTGATTTATCACTAAACCATGGCAGATATGCATAAGCATGATGTTTTCACATACATATCATCCAGCCCAGGTATACAACACTACAGGGAATGTATTCCGCCATGTAGATATTTGTGTGTGTGTGTGTGTGTGTGTGTGTGTGTGTGTGTATATATATATATATATATATATATATATATATATATATATTCAACTTTTAATGGTTATAACATATCTATATATGTAGATATAGCTATATATATATATATATATATATATATATATATATATATATATATATATATATATATATATATATAAAGTATGTTCTCAACATTGCACAATCTGCAATTCAATTGCAGATAATTGCAGATTACTCAATTGCACTGCCAACCTCCGCTTATATTTTCTTACAGTCAGTTAGCCTCAAATTTCTCAACCTGCATAGGCAAAGCTTACCCCCACACAAACCCATGCAAACCCACTTAGCACTGCTTAACAGTGCTTACTGCCGCTTACCCCCATGCTAATTGCTTTACAAGAAAAGAAAAAAGGAGTGATAGGAAAGTGGTGAAAAACAGGGCACAAAGAGGGAAAGACAGTAGGGGAAATAACTAAGAATTTGCAGGAAGTGTAGAGGAAAGGTCCATAGCTTCCCACTTCTTCTACAGCAACAGCTGTGCATATACACTATATTTGCAGGTACATTTGGACCCTCAAACCCCTGTGAGAGGGGTGAGGACAACATATATTTATTGTGATGCCAATTAGACCAGATTACATGTGTCCAGTGGACATGTTTGTGAAATGGACAGCTATGTATGGGGCGAGATTTTTTTTTGTGGGAACAGATTGCCCTTTTTTTTTTTTCAGGTGATAGTGGGAAGTTGGGGAGGGGTAGTAGGTATATTTGGGGAGGTATGTTGGGTAGGTTAACAGACAAGACACACAAGACACATACAGGGCTGGTATATGACACATTGTGGGGGGTAAACACCTTGGACGGGGAGGGGTGTTTGGAAGTCGCAAGCCCGTGAGCCACCAGCTGGAAACAGTGGGGACTGAGGTCCCCACCCATGGGCAGTCACCACTGCACCTTCATGGCCCAGAAGGTGGCTGTGCTGGGGGCTGTGTAGCAGGGGCAGGCTCACCCCCTAATACCACCACTCAGCCCTCAAGCTGGTGTAGCCGCTCTCGATACTCTGGATCGAGCTCCTTATGCACCACGGCCCAGACCTGTTGACAGGTAACAGGTTCCCCTCTGCATCTGCTCCGAGGGGTGTGAGCCCCATCCCCTGCACTGGTTCCACCTGAAGGTGGCGCAGGGCCCATAGAGGAGGAGGTTCCAGGCTGGGACATGCTGTGCCATGGCCAGCTGAGGTGGGACAGGTGGGTCCGCTGGGACTGGCCTTTCCATACAAGCTGTGTTGTCACAGTTTTATGACAGTTATGGGTTAGTAACAGTCAAAAGCATTCAGGATTAGTTATAGCAGCATTACATAAGTATTCCCATTAACCCAACACACCAGATTTAACACAGTTGCCGAGCAAGCAGAACACATGCATATATGGAACAGCAGTGGCCATTACAGGAACATGCAGGTTTCATTGATGCCAACAGGCCACCAGTATGGGTGTAGTTTCATATGGCACATGCATAGAAACAAATGTGAATATATATAAACCATTAGGACATATGTCCCAACAAAAGTTTGGAATGTACACATACCTGTTGAGGAGTGTCATTGGGTTATTATGCACATATGGTAGGGGTGAGAGAGAGAGAGTTATTAACAACTAATATATCCTTGTAGTTTTCACAACATTCTTAGTCACTGCAGTGGTCTTTCCCTTACATGTATTATTATGCTACACAATAGCCTTATATTGTACACTGGTATGTTTATAAATTATTAAATACGTGACCTGTGTCTTACATACAGGCTTGACAGGCTGCAGGTGTTAATGCAACATATGTTGAGAATTGCTGTCATACACTTTGGGTGAGGTGCTAGAATGACAGGTTTGTTTCCATATACTTTCTCTGACTATGTACATGTTTGACTATCAGTTATTTGTCATTGACAGCTGCCTACATTTCTTTTATCATCACAATGGATTTTCAGGGGAACAGGGTATCAAGCTGGTGATATGGGCCATTTATCTGGACATGCTGGACAGATTGGAACAGTTGCAGGGTGGGATATGAATATGCATACAACTTACAATTTGAACATTCTAGCAAATTCTGTACTGGTGGGTGTAATTATGCATACAGCTTTCTATCTGAACATTGTATCAAAATCTGTACAGTTGTGGGGTATGATTATGCATACAACTTAGTAGCACTCCCAGGATTTAAACCCCTGCTGTGTGTGACAAAATATTATAGCCAACATCACAGTACACTGTGCTATCAGTGAATTGATGTAAAGCTTTCCACTGTTTTCTATCTAAGTCTCCCTAACTTGTACAATATGACTGACCTCTTGGCACTTCCAACAATGTTATGCAGGACTTCATGCCCATTTTATCTACATACCACATTGTGGGTGATACTGCTTAAGATACAACAGTACTATTTATAGTATGGAACTTGGACTGATGAAGGGTGGTGAGCCCGAAAGCTTTACTCATTAAATTTTGGCGTTTAAGTGTGTTCTTGGAGATATTTTTGCAGTTTCATCAAAAGGTTAACTGCTTAAGATACAACAGTACTATTTATAGTATGGGACATATCACCAATATATGAGAGAAGAGTAAACAGAAGTACTCCAGGGGTAATACCTTTATTCACAGACTTCAAAAAAAAAAACGCCTCATCAATAAATTGTCCATAATACAGAATAAGATGACGAAACAAATTGCAATCATTAAAAACATATTGCTTCTCCCACTGTGCTAATACCAAATTAGCTTAGCTATTGGCACAACTCGTGTTCATAGTTATGCCTAAATTCTGAATAAAATAATCACCTGCAAAATAAAAAGCATTGTTCCATAAAACAATATCCAAAAAAGAGTAAACCAAATCAACCTTCTGTGTAGAAAATTCAGAATGCTCATTTAGGAAACATCTGATATATTTGATACTCACTACATTTAGAATTACCATAAAAAGAAAAACTACATCCATGGTGGCTAATAAAGTCACCATAGGACTTAGTAGAAGACCATTTACCTAGTCTTTTCAAAAACTGTTTAGTATCCTTCTAAATAGTATTTATAACATCTAGAAGAGGACAAAATTATTTTTCAATAAAAATGGAGAGGGGATCTATAACCTATCCTCTCCCTAATACAATTGGTTGCATAGGTTGTTTACTGCGATCCTTATGGACTTTGGGAAGAACATAGATAACTGGAGCAAGAGTATGTTCTACTCTGAAAAAATCAAACAGTATGTTCAATAAACAAGTCAGGAACAGAATTACCAACTCTAAAAATCAACCTATTAATATCAACCTTAGTACATTTAGTATGGGTCAAGAAAAATCATTTAACATAGATAGCATACTTAAAACAGAATCTCCAGTATTCATGACAACAATCCCTCCCCCTTTATCTGCAGATAGTATATACAGGTCTTCTCATGCAATTAAGCTACAAAGTGCTTTACATTGTACTTTAGTTAAATGAAATGAAGAGGGCATATGTCTCTTATAATAATAATAATCATAAATATCATCATCACACAACTTGCTAAAAGCTTCTAATAATGGAGGTTCACTGGTATAAACTCACTGGGTTTCTTAAAAGAGCAGTCTCCAAACATTAATTTCAAAGAAATATTTTGTACAAACAGTTTAAAGTCAAGTAAAACATCAACCAAGCAATATTTCCTTGAGGGAATGAAAGAAAGTCCAAAATTCAGGACTTCACGCTCTAACTGAGTCAGTTCAACTGATGAAATATTAGTAATCTAACCTTTAGTATTTTCTGATGTACTACTAGGCCTAGCTCTAACTGACCTGAAATCTGTTGTCTCTTCTGACCCTGTCTGTTTCTGCTTCTGGAATGACCTCTCATTTCCTACTTCAGCAGGTTCACTGGTTTGGGCAACTGTAGCTTTAAAAAAGGCTGTGCCATGCTAGAGATATTCATTTCAACAGTAGTAGTTTTCAATGAATTTAAAGAACTCAAAGTTTTATGTACAAAAGAGTCAGCAGTTTGGCTTCAGGAGTGGGAGAGCTCAAACAGCTCTCATCAGATCTTAGAGGCTGAGAACTCTCTGTTGAAAGTGTTTGGTCAGTGAAAAATGAAACACACCTCTCATTAACATGCAATACGGTGATTGGTCAATTGTATGTCAATGCATCATTAGACTCATTCATGCCATTATCTATGCTCCACCCATTTTGAGTAGCTCTCAGCCAGGAACAAATTCCTGCCTTCTCTAAAGTCTGAAACGTATCTTTGTAATTTCTTCTTTTTAACTTCAATCAGATGTTTCTGTGTAGCAGGCATCCCCTCAGTGTTTTTTGCTAATGGATTGCAACTGTGAATGATTAATTGTAGCGAGAAGGAAAATACAACAGTAATGCAGACTGCCATACCTTCAGTGGGTGTGTCAGCCAGGTTAGATTTACAAAGTGTCGAAGTAATTTTATCAAGGTTTGAAATGTAAGTAAGCACCATTGTTCATTAACATCCAACCTCCCCTTCATTTGTTGATAACTGTATAGTATTGCCATTTAATATCCTCACACATTTTAGGGACAATGATATAGAATGCCTTACAGACTGCAGGTCTCGGATCACTGCTTAGATAAGACAAGAATGAACAACAAATACAGAGAGATAAGATAGAGGTGCATTTTCCAAGCAATAGTCATAAATAGTTGTGTGATCACTCAGTGCACTACATCTGAAATTAATACATGTACAGATAACTGTCATATGACTTGTTAGTACTGTGGATGGTGTTGCATTTGGTTATATGCAGAATGATTTCAGCTCCCTGCGGCAAAGCTGTTGGCATTGGCAAAGAGGGATAAGACACTCTTACTGTGTTTTAAAGATTCATTGGAGTGAGAGTTCAAATTCAGAGCTGTGTAAAAATTTATTGTGTTCACCAGCAAACATGATATAGTGTTTATTTCATAGATTGCTTTTCTTCATTTTACCTACTCCCCCCCTTTTTTAATTTGCAGTTTTTACACTGTGCACCGCATAGTGCAAAAAAGAGAGAGAAACAATAGATTTCAGGTTTAGCTTTGCTTATCATATTTGCATGGTCCTTAGCACTTCACATACTGGACAAGTGGCTCACACAAGAAGCAAGCAAAACACCTGCAAACAGGGCATCTGTAAAAGTGTAAAGGTCAAAAAGAATACATTGTTGCAATTTTTGCCTTCCATTGTGCAACGCTGCTATGCAATGTTGTGCATTGGTTAGAAAGGTTTCCTAGCACCTGCAGCCATCGAACATCTACAGACAAGATGCAGATAGTCAATAAGTGAAAATGCATACATTCAATTAATTATTTTTGGCACTGCGCAAACACACTAAGTGACGTTGCATGGCAGTTACACAGAATTGGAGGGAAATCATTAGTTGTCATTGCTCAACATTTAGTGTTAGACAAGTCTGTCATTAGAGGGGAAGGTGCCAAGTTTAGGGAGCAGAGGTAGGGTATAGATGAGTCCAGGATATGTTTTGGTTCATGGTAAAGCGCCACAGCCAAAAGCTTTTGCAGGGGACTATTCTGGCTCCCAGTACTAGTCTGATGCTTGGATTAGTTTGGCTAAGGCTAAATCTGGTGCTCATGGCTTCCCGTGCACTGTAGAACAGTGTAGGCACCACTTCAAAGTCCTACAAAGGCTCAAGAGGGATGTGAATTTCAAACTGGTGACATCTCACATTTATGTAAGTATGGTCATAAAGATAATTTTAATACAGCTAAAGCTAAATATAGACAAGACTGGTATGCATGATACGCTTCTGTTTTTCTCTGCTTTTTCACAGCTAATGCTGACATATAGTTGAATCATCAGGCTCATGCTGAATGTCTAGAGAGAGATAATTCAGATAAAATAGTTGTATAATTTTGATCATACACTGTATGTCACATATGATTGTACTAATTTTATCTCTTTCTTCTCTCACCACCAACCCATATCTCTTTCTATATTTTCTATTATGTGTCATCAAAATGTCTCCATGTCATCCATCTGTAACAAATCATTGAATACTTCACAGCACAGTGAGGTTGGCCAGCCTCAGTGGGTCAGCCCACTTCCACTGCACTGGCTCCAGCCCTGATGCCCAGCACATTTGGGACCCAACCTGACAGCACTGCCTCTACTGTCCCTGCACTACCTGCACCCTCAGGTAACTCTGCCCTGGCTCTGGATTTAGAATCTGCTCTCCCTCATGGTACATAGGAGAAGTAGATGTCAAGCACTCCAGCACCCAGTGGAGTAAGGGGACAGTGATGACAGTCCAGTGAGTAAGGACTAGATTCTCACTGTCTCCATGTTTGATGGGCATGAGCTTGTGTTGACCCTCTCTCACCCCAATTATGGTGTTCCCCAACCTTTTGTATCCATCACCATCCCTGTGTCTTGTCTTCTTTGTTTGCATTTGCTTCCTCACCTACCCAACGTACCTGACCCAGAAATACTAACGTCCCTTACCCAGCATTCCTCTCTTACTGAATTAAAAAAATGGGCACCTGTCCCACCAAACAATATTGTTCAATACATAGCTCTCTATCTCACACACATGTGTCTTCTTGACATACTTGATTTCGTCCAATTGGCTATACAACATGATTGCCTTGTTGTCACCCCACTTTGTGGAGGTGACAGTCCAAATTCAGCTGATATTCTGTACATAGTTTAGGTTCATAGGTTCATAGGTTCATACTAGGCTATCTGCCCGAGGGCATTTACAAGCCTAGCCCATAGTTTTGTGGCTTACGCCACCTCTTTAGTATGGGGAACTATACCCATTATTTTGCTGTGCCTCTGTTGAGCAGTGACACTGATGTAATCCCTGGGGTATATCTGTGATCTCCCATCCATTGGTCAAGATTTCTCTTGAACAAGGCCAGCGAGGTGCTCTGCCTCACATATACCGGGATTTTATTCCACAGCATAGGGAGTCTTTGGGTGATGAATTTTCAGTTTAAACTGTTAAGGAAATGGATAGCTATGGTTCTTTTCCTGCCTTCCTCCCTCCATTCTGCAGATTTCAGTATTTCTTTCCCTTATTTCTTCCACCTGATTCCTCCCCATTTCACCACTTTCCTATCTACCCCATTTTAACACCTATAATCTGGTCAAATAACAGAATCACACACAATGCACATAATTACCAGAAAAAACAATGGAGCCCTTCACTTTTTGGTCTCTGTGTTTTTGCTAGTTTGGCATTGTGCACAAATTCCAAGCAATGGAGAGTGGATCTACAATGCTGTGGTTACCTCCACCCAATGCCATGCAACATCACTGCACTAGGTCAACACACAGTAACACATGCTGAATATACTATAAAGAATAATGTCATTGCATTATCACTGTGTATTTAAAAGTATTAAATACATCTGGATTTGAACTCACTATCATCTAGACTCAAAATGAAATGTGTCAATGCATTTACACTGCTGCGACAGAGTAAACTAAGCAGCAGGTGTGTTTCATATACTCAGTATTAACTCTCAGAATTTAACAATGATACCCACATTTGCACACTGCTTAACTACATGACAACAGAGAAAGCATTTTAAATGTGTATCTTGAATGCTCTATTGTTCTATGCAAAGTCAATATTAGCATGTACTAGTGCTGTGTATTGTCCATTTAGTTTTCATGCCATGAAACAACATGTAGAAACATAACAAAATGAAAGACCTATCTAAGAATGTCAGATATTTGCAGTGCAGCCATGTGTTAAAAAACCCCATGCACTGCAACCCTGTTCTCTCAGTACTTGTTGACAAATATTTCAACTACACATAAATTAATAACAAAGTTTGCATGATACACCATGCACATCAATCTGGTAACATGCAGAAGTAGAACTATCTTCACAGTAGAACATGCCTACACATCCATTTCATGCAGGACTACCAACATCTTCAATCCAATATCCACTGCTGATGTCATCCACTATAAGTTGTCCTGCAACCTTGTAAAAGTCAGACTTGTGCAGAAGTGCTTGCATAAAGTACTGAGCTCTTATATTCAGAGTACTTAGATAGGGAGGTTCTGTTTTCACTGCAGTCAACTGGTGAGTGTGTGTGTGTGTGTGTGTGTGTGTGTGTGTGTGTGTGTGTGTGTGTGTGTGTGTGTGTGTGTGTGTGTGTGTGTGTGTGTATGTATGTGTATATGCCTATCTAACCAGAAGAGCATAAGTATATATCCTACAGTTACAACTCCAATTCCATGGATTGACAGGATTTTGTCACTTGCACATGCCTACACATCCATTGCATATAGGCCTCCCAATATCTTTTCTCCAACATCCTCTGTAAATGCTAGCCACTATAAGTTGTCTTACACTCTTGTAAAAGTCAAACTTATGTCATTGAACTTGCGTAAAGTACTAAGCTCTGTAGTCAGTATACTTAGGTAGGGGTTCTGTTCTCACTGCAGTAAATTGGGGTATCTGTGTGTGTTTGTGCACTTGCTTGACATTAGAGAGAGCCTTTTACACTAGTACATGGGACACTGCTATTACCATATAATCTTCAGCAGACACTGCTGATGACATCACCTATAAAGTGTTGTCTGAGACTCTCCAAGTCAGACGTGAACTGTGGTGCTTGCCTTAAATACAGAGTTCTGTAGTCAGTGCACTTACCTAGCTATATCTGATTTGTTTATTTGCACTGTTCCCACCAGAGAAGGGTCAAAGACTGGCCTGGAGGCCAGGCAGAGGTCAGCTCATCCTATATGATACAGATTACAGTGACATGACTTTCATTCTATCCACATAAGTCATGGCATGGTTTGTAGGCCCTGTGATTTATTGGTAAGAAACCCCAGTGTTCTTTCCAGCTGATGCGTGTGTCTGGTGATATACATGCAAAAGGGACCATTATGGTCTATTAGTGTTCTGGTGACATCTGAATACAGTGCTGGTATATAATCCTCAGATCTGAATATAATAGCATGACTTATGATGTGCAGAATATAGCCTTTCCATACTATATTGGACAATTGGTATTCCCTGGTCTTGCACATCTGGGTTTCAGCACAGGGAGATTTTGTCAATGTTGTAATTATCAGGTAATTCTACTTTGCAGAAGTTCAAAATGAAGACACATTTTTGTGTTTATTTGTAGACCAGGTTTCTTTGTCACAAATCATTTGTCTGTGTTTGCCCCTCCTGTAGTATGTTATCATCATTGGTGGACTCAATGATTGCACCCAGTTTGCAAGAATCAGCAAACTTGATAAGCCAATGGCCACATACTTTAGCCTGAACTGTCAAGAAATAGATTCCAAACATTAAAGGGCAATGCACAGATCCCTGGGGTATGCCAGTGGTGACACCTCTACTGGTACAGGTTGATTCAACAACATTCCCAGTATGTGTTCTGTTGGTGAGCCAATTGGTCAACCATCTAGTGATGTAAAGGTTAATTCCCAGCTGGGAGAGTTTCTCAATGATACCTGAGTGGGTGATTTATCAAAACCATAGGCCAAATCATGAAAGGTATTATGCACTGTCTTACCTTCATTCAGGCCTATCACACAGAACCAATGGGCTATGACAACAGCACAGATCACCTATGGCATGACATAGCACATAAACCTTCCTGATATGGTTGAATACGCACTTCAACAAATCCTCCACATGGACTATGTTGCTGTAGAAGGGTGTACATCAACATGCATCCATATGAGTTGGGGAAAATAGCACCTGATGCATGCATGTATAGGCGCATCCTGACTCTCCTCAACTGTGAGGTAGAATAACATGTCATCATGGACCTTTTTCTAAATGGACACTAGTAATATCCCAGCTTTGTGCAATAGACCTGAGTGGGTTGTTAATGCTACATCATGTCTCTTACATCTGATAGATGTCCTCAAAGAGGCCATCAAGGTTATGCATGATGACAGCACTATCATCCTATTGCACTTGACCAGGCCAAAGCATTTGACACAAATCCACACTGAGGTATTTAATCAACACTGCCGAATGTGGCCATAAACAGCTATTTCACCAGTGGATCACATACATGGCATCTAAATATTTTGAAATGTGTGAACTGACCTATATTTCAGGTCCTGGGATTAGGACCATACATCAGGACTGTTTGCTAGGCCCTTTCATGTCCATTAAAGTCACAGATGTCACAAATGGCATGCATATCCTTTGTCCAAACAGCTGTCTGAAGGACTACAGATTGTGGGCAATCATTGACTCCAACTGTTATGTCAGTATAATACAGACAGTATTGACACACATCAAAGATTGCAGTCACAGCCATGACAACACCTATAATACCATCAAATTATAATCATCTATATTGATTTGGTCCTGCGTAACAAGGTCAAAAAGTTCCCAATCTATCCTCTTGTAGGCTATATTAATTTCATTGAGGGAGGCTTCACTATAAGTTTGACTGTATAACAATTCAAACATCTTTTGTGCATAATCATCACTTTGATAAATTACCATGCCTCCCCCTTTGTGAGGACACATATACCTTAGGTCCTTGAACCCCCCTCAATTACTTTAATAATACCATCTCCAAATCACTCAGATTAGGTGTATCATTCATTTTTCCCACATAATAGCAAAAATCGTTTTCACATGTGGTCTCATAATTTTTAAACAAACTATGAATTTCTGGATTAAAAGTACTTGGAATTCTACACAAGTTGTTGTTGAAAACATAATAATCAGTAACATCATTTCTGTACAAATACTTTAGATTTAAATTCCTGGTATATAATTTTAAATCAGCAATTAATTCACCCATATCATGTTTTTTCTGATAACAAAATTATAACCTTTGCTGAAAAAATCAGCATGCTTAATTGTAAAATCAATACTGCTGTAATTATATATTTTAAAGTCATTGGTAGCATTACACACAATAACTGGTTTCCTACAAGCAAAAGTCACCTCTGTTGTCTCCTTGCTTGATAGGAGGACACATTCATCTGCCCTTGCTGATTCCAAACAGACCTCGGCGGGTAAAGATTCCATTGTTGGGGTCTGTTCCTTATGCGTTCTGATCTCCTTAGCCCCGGCTCGTCTAAAAGGACATGTTCACCTGCAGAGGGAATCACCTCAGCAGCTGAGACCCCATGGTTCAAACCTTGATTTACCTGTACAAACGTAGGAGCAGGATAAGCCTTTCCTGCTGCATTGGCTTTCGTATCCCGCTCGAGTTTTCTAGCCTTGCGATTAGCAATAACAGCAACAATACTGTCCACTTGTCTATATATTGCTTCAAATTGAGACTGGTATGTCTTATGAAATCCGCCCTTATGGATTTCCTGGTCAAGGTTACATACCTCAACAGAAAGAGTGTCAAGGCGCTCCTGATTGTACTTCACCATTAATTCCATGAGCTCACACCCATGCCGATTGAAAAGTGCCAATAACTCTTGATGGAAAAGAGAGTGTTGTACAAGGCCAGTAGGGAATTTCCAGGTCTGTAAACCCTTAGGGACCTGGCGAGTTTTAATACATTCCAAAAGGTACTTATTCTCTTGTTGTGCCATTTTTAACTCTAGCAGTTTGTTTTCAAAGTTAGATAGATTGTTACATTCAGTCCCCTCCAGTTGTTGCACAAATGATACGCTCCTCAGCAACCAAGAGTCAAGCATACAGTTTGAAATACCTTTGCTGTTAACATTATTAACATTATTAGCTCTACTTGTTTGTTGTACTTCTGTTTCCGAAGAGGGAGCATCCAAAAAAACAGGTGGTAAACCATTATTCAATTCGTTACCTTGCTCCCTTAAAACTTGTGGAGTCACATTAAATTCAAGGTCTGTATTGACATTACTCGCTGTATTAGAAGGTTTGGGGATCAGTTGCTGCTCCAAAAGGGTAAGAGAGACCACAGAGTCTTGAATTTTGTTTTAAAATCTTCATAGGAGACACCTGGATTCCTCTCACCCATAATGGAAAAAAATCAAGTAACCAAACAGAAACACTGATAAAACCAGCAAAACCAAATCCAACAAATGAGGCTAGGATCACCAGCTGAACAACCAACATTTATTACACTCAAAGTAACCGCTTTCATCAGGTAACCGTGACCAGACTTCATCAGACAATTTCAATAAATTAAAACCCTAATATTTATATACAAATGATTTAAGGCAATACATTAATCAATCAATGAAATTTCATAATAGTACAACATAATAAGATAATGCAATCAAATGTCAGCAACAACCATACCCCTAAGAAGTTCATTCCAATATAGCTAATCAATAGTAAAAAATATAAAAAAGTTAATCTAAATAGAAGCACAAGAGGTAACTCTGAGGTAACCAGGTTTCCTATCCATGTTGCTTTACACAGTTTCCTGGCTGGCAACACTGTTGCCAGCCATGAAACCATGCTTGTTTACATTTAAATGCAGCAAGTGGCACAAATAGTTCACGCTGCTGCTTACTGTGCAAACAGGTAAACTCCATGTAGGCTTTGTGCAAAGCCTACATAGAGTTTATTGAATCCTAGGGATAGTGTACCTTGGTTGCATGGATGTTTTGCCATAGAAGCCATTAGAATTATCAGAATTCGTATATTTTCATAGGTTTGTATATATTTGCAAGCAGGCTAATACGGTTAATAGGCATGTTGAGATTTATATAATTTGGGGGTGAGAACATATAAATGTGCAGAAGCAAAAACATAACCAAGCTGGAAGTAATTGGAGTGGGTAACTTATAACACTGGTTAATCTTAGGCAGATTACAACTTTTTTAAACATGTTACTAAGGTTTGTTGATGAATCCATATGATTTATTACTATTTACCATGTACATGTGCTTATTAAATTTTATCTATGATAAGGTGAAAACTATTTCAGTGTGAAACAAGGTGGAACATGAAAATTTTAGACAAAAATGTGGAACCTTTTCCTCACAAATGAGGAATGATGAGCAGTATTAGTTGTCAGTGTTGCACTGAAATTTGCAAGAAAAATTAATGCAGCTTTTATATCCAATTGTTAAGCAAGCAAAGAGAGAGTGTACCTTTTCAGTGGTGACCCAAAATCACTGCCTGATTAACTGACTTAATTATAATCAGACCATACACAAATGGAGGTGGATAGAATCAGACCCTTGACCCTTGATGATAAGAAGTAGTTCCTTCATAGCTCAGAGCTTGAATCATCTGTACTATTTGCCTGACAGGTTCAGTCCTCCATAGGGAAGGCCCTCTGACTGCATTTCTGAGTTTTGATTTAGAAACCATTCGTCTACTTTAAGCGATTAAGCTAGGACACATAGGAATAAGCTTCATGAATACTTTGACGAATAAAATGGGCGTCATGGAAGTTTAGGTATAAGAAGACTGAGGATTGGTGAGAGACTATAATGTACTGAGATGGCTGTAAAAGCTATTTTTATCACCATACACTGGAATTGTTGTGATAGTTGCTAGCTATCTTATTTCATTGTAAATTTTACCTGTTAACTGTACCTAGTTACGGTCCAATGTGTACATACTCAACTCACTTTATTTGCTTTAAGTGTACGGTCTTTATTGTTGGCACTAGTTATGTTTTTATTATGTGATCTTCATAGTGCCTAGGTGCTGACATAAATGTCTGTGTGACCAGACTGCCTACATCATTAACAAATGATTAAATCAACAGCTGGCATCATGTAGCAGTACTTTAAGGAATCCATAAACCCTTATGTTCTAACTTGGTATTTACTGGAAGCATACGTCAGGGCATTGTTTGTCAGTGTTTTTACTAAGTATGAGGGATAATAGCCATTTTCTTGCTGACGTTTCAGATACATTACACTTGTCAGCACAACTGAAGGGGGGTTAAAACAGTAGCCAGAAGAGTGCCAAGAAAGGGGTATATGCAAAGAATCATGACAATGCAGGGGTCTGCATTTTGCTAGCAGGGCTTGGTGTTGTCTGCATAAGAAAGACATTACTGGGACTCGGCAAAGTAATCTCTGAGAAGGTTACATTTTTAGTTATATGTTGATGCAACATTCTAGCTGATGGAAATGTATGAATAAATTTAAAAAATAAACAAGGCAGTAAGTAAACAAATGAGGTGGGAGCTATGTTATAATGTATGCATGGAAAAATGTTCCAGAAAATCATATTATGCAGAGTTCAGATTTAGGAAGCTGGACAATGCAGTAACCAAGCAGTGCCATAGATTGTAGAAGATGGGAATTGCTTAGCATTAAATCATAAACTGCAGTTCTATGGAGCCTGTTTGCCGGGCACAAATTTACACACCAAGTTTATGATTGGTGTGGCACAAAGTGTATATCACAAATAGTCTGAGCACAGGTGTAGGAAGGAAAGAGAAGGCTCTTCAGGCATGCTAGATGCTAGAGATTAAAAACAGTGACAGAATAATAGACTTTAACATGTATGCCCCCACCTAGGTAAGCAATCTTGTGAAATGCATACTGTATAGCACCTGGAGGTAGGTTTGCCATGAGAACTGTATGTATTTAAACTCTAAAATAGAAGTCTCTCTGGTCACAGCCTCTTTTTCATAGAACATCTGGGAAAATAGGATGCATAACAGAAGTCCTATTAATAATGAGTTTCACAAACAGAACCGGCTGAACTAGTTTTCTGAAAGGTTCAGAGATAAAGAGCAAAAAAAAAAAAAAGTAGGCGGACCAAGATTTAGAGTTTTAGAAAGAAATGACTTGGTTAAACTTTATTAGGAAGTTGAAAAAAGTAAGTCATAACTAAGATACCTAACAGAAGATTAGTATGTAAAGACGAAGAAGGCACTTAAGCAGGTAGTTAGAAATTGAGCAGTGCTGAAACTTGCAAACATCTAAGAAGATGGATGCTTGCATACTAGAGAACATAATAAAGGTTTGAAAGGGTAAATATGCAAGATTTAGCATTAATTGGAATGCAGCATCGCATTCTGAAGTATATACTGTATAAAGCTATAACTGAGGAACAGTGTGAAAAGAAAGTGGCATATTTGTGAATCCCCTTCTGTCAAGTGGTAGTAGACATAGCTGGCCTTATACATAGGCCAACTAGGCGGCTGCCTAGGGCGCCACTCTAGCAGGGGCACTTTTCCAGTATTTAATTGTCTGTCTTTTGTAGTAAAGAGATGGTTTCTTTAAAATGTGTTGAATGAATACAGAAAAACTGAAGAGTAAGACAAACTGTGAGAAAAGCAAAGAAAAAAGTAATCTGGATGGTGTAGGCAGACCCAGGATGGGGGCGCCGCTAGGTGCTGTGGGGGGGGGTGCTGTAGAACCCCTTTGCCTGGAGCACCAGATGACCAAGGGCTGGCCTTGGTAGTAGAAGACTGCAGGAGTATTATGGGTAAATATAGTGCTATCACAGTGACAGTCTGAATTATACGTGGAGCACCAAAAGAGTCATATACAATAAAGGGTATAAACAGCTGGATTCATGGGCTTATACATTTAAAACAGATGATGCTTTGGTAGTGAAACTATTTGTAAGTAAAGCAAATTGCAAAACACCACCTAAAAGTGAGAAAAAACAAGAAGCAAGCATTTCTCAAGAAATTTCCATTCTTCTCAGTGCTTCTGATGGAGGTACAAATTTAAGAGGAGAAGTTGCAAATCATGCATATTTTATTTGAAGCAGATAATAAAGAAGGGGTATAGATTTTTTAAGAGGTTTGCATTTTTCATGTTTATGTTTTAGTTTGTACATTATAATTAATTGCAATAAAATTAGGTTATGACCCAGTTCTGTCGAATGTTTCAAAGCCAGGCAGTAGTGAGTGCTACATGGCAGATTTGCAGCACATTTAGTTACTTTATTGTAGCAATATTCCAGTTTACTAGTTAAAGTAGTTTGTAGATTGGTATAAATGAAAGCAGTGGAGAGATGGTAGCTCTGGGCTATATGTTTTCTAGCAATGTTCATAGGTTCATAGGAGTTTACTATGCAAATAGCCTTAGGGCCCTTGCAAGCCTAGCCAAGTTCAACCCTTACTCCCTTAAGGGTCTAGAGATATGGTCTATGTTATAAGCAGATCCAACTCAGCACCAACTGCCCCTATCCAAGAGGGACACAGGTGAAACTTACCTCTCAACTGTACAGATTTGTGCAGAATGTCCAGGTTTTTGCATGATATTTTTGGCTCATTTTTCATAAAATTGTGGTTTAATAAATCATTGGCAAATCATTGAAGATGTAAGTCAGAAAATAATGACAGACCTTTGAGTTTCAGACTTCATACCCTTAAAAAATTCATGCTAATGCAAAACATTTTATTCACCCTACTTTCTAGGTTTGTAAGAGCAATATTTAAAAACTGTTCCTATTTTTGGGCCTTTGTTCCCCCATTATTTATGGCTTTGTCCAGATTTCTTGCTATAAGAGGTTGAGAGATATGAGGTTAAAGCCCTGGGGCGAATTTGCAGTTTCCCATCCAGTCATCCAAGCTATGCTGAAAAAGGGTTAATAAGCTGCTCTGTTCAACCTGTAACGGAAGTTTATTCCAGAGGAGAGGCAACCTCTGGGAGAAATATATGTCTCTTTTGGTGCATTCGTGGATTTGTGTTATACAGACATGGAGGCACAAAATGACATAATCAGTTCTGAAGAAGTGCAAACAAAATAAAATGTATGTTTCAGCTGTGTATATTCTTTTGTATTTGGGTGTAATAAATGGTCCTTACTGAAGCCTTCGGTTCATGTTTTTTTGCTTGATCCTGATTGGCACCTTTTTGCTTGAATTGTGTTTATCAAGCTTTTGCAGGAGAGGTTGGTGTTGGTTTTATTCTCATGTTTTAGTTTTAGTTCAGTTCTGAAGAAGTGCAAACAAAATAAAACTTACATTTCAGCTATTACATTGTACCCTTTCTCTAGATACATTTAGCATTGGGTGCACTTGTCTGTCTGTGAGAAATATTTGCAATTAGAATTTTGCCTTCCAACTTTTGAAGTTTACTTAAGTCATTAGTGTTTGCAGTTTTGGTACCTTGGCATCTTGATATTTGAGGTTTTATACTGAAATCATCGCACAATTTAAAAGAATGGTTTTCAGGATGATAAAAGCTTTACTAGGAAGACGGAGCTGTTGCTATTGACCTCAGTCATTAAAATTAATAAAGTGCCAGAAGACAGCACAAACAAAGCCTGAATGGAGTTACATTCTGCTTGATTTGCAGAAAATAGCAGCATGCCAACTATGCAAAGGATTTGGCTGCACAAATGAAAGAAACTAGAAGCAAACAGGAAAAAATAATTAGGGTAAACTCAGTAGTAAAAATTATTCAAAATACTGCAAAATTCTGATGTACATCTGTTCAAGAATTTGGGCATGCTGAGACAATTTTCTTTCAACTGCATTTGAAGTAAGTGGTGTGTGTGTGCATTACTACTAGAGCTAGTGATGGGGAGTGGAAGTGGTGTGTGTGTGTGTGTGTGTGTGTGTGTGTGTGTGTGTGTGTGTGTGTGTGTGTGTGTGTGTGTGTGTGTGTGTGTGTGTGTGCATTTCTCGGCATTTTTGTGTGTATTACTACAAGATCTAGTGGCGAGAGAGGCAGTCTGCCCCAGGCATGTGGACCGTTTACTTAATTCTTTTAGCTATTGCTATATTTGCTATTATGTATGAGACAAGTGTACCTCGCTAGCTGCTGCGTTGAAGTGTAATGTTGACTTCCTGTATGTGTGTGTGTGTGTGTGTGTGTGTGTGTGTGTGTGTGTGTGTGTGTGTGTGTGTTTGTGTGTGCGTGTGTGGTTAGTGTTACTCAATGAATTCTCTACCCATATCACTTGAGAGCTATGGGCTCAACTCTTTGAATTTTATTTTCACAGAATGTGTGTGTGTGTGTGTGTGTGTGTGTGTGTGTGTGTGTGTGTGTGTGTGTGTGTGTGTGTGTGTGTGTGTGTGTGTGTGTTTGTGTGTGCATGTGTGGTTAGTGTTACTCAATGAATTCTCTACCAATATCACTTGAGAGCTATGGGCTCAACTCTTTCAATTTTATTTTCACAGAATGCCTGGAATACTTCTGGTCTGTTCCTCTTAAAATTTGTGGTTTTCTGGCAAATCAGTGAGAAATTAATTATCTAATGATAGCCATTTAAGTTTCAGTCTTCCTATCTTTCAGGAAATGCATGATAACACAAAACATTTTATTTTAGCAACTTTCTAAGATTAAACAAGTAATGTTTAAAATGTGTCCCTGATTTTTAGGCCTTTGTCCTCCCACAATAAATTTTGGCTTTTTCCAGATTTCTTGTACTGCAAAGTTGAGATATAGTTCAGTGTCAAGTGGATTTTACAAGCAGCTGATAGCTTCAGGGGAAGAGAAATTTAGTGCTGCTTATGCAAAGCCTGCTTGCATTATTAGTAGCACAACAGGTAGTATACATGCCTTTTGATGCAGAAGGCTGTAGGTTCTACTCACACAGTATGTAGACAGGATACTGTACTGTGTTGTACTTTTAAAGGGGGTGGCTGCTGCAGTCCTGAGAATGTCCTCGTTTGGAGGAGATACCTAATAACTATGAACCTGTTATCAGTTTGACATCCATTCCCTATTGCAATATTACTGGATTATCATTTATTAATGTAACATAGGCAATTTATTCTTCAAGGGCAACAACACTTTATTTGTAGATGAAATAAATATAAAGTTCCACGAGGAGTTGTTTAAAGCATAGATTTAAATCTTTTTTTTTCTGAGGAGGTAGAAGCCAGTGAACTTTCATAATCTAGCTAACTAGTGCAATGCAAGCTTGACTGGAACTAAATCATCACCCCCCTTCTGATTTTCTACATGGGGTCTGCTGTTGTTTGTCAACAATTCAATGCAGTTAATTTTATTGTTATAAAAGAAGATTGTATTTTAGTTTTATACAAGTTCAAACTTTGATACATGTTCAAATGTTATATAAATAAAACACTATTGTTCTGGTTATATTTTGTGTTTAATATTTTGTCTGTTCTTCAATTTGCATTTGAATGCTGGTATCCCATAATTCCATTGGAGTGGGTGGGATTACATTTTATATATATATATATATATATATATATATATATATATATATATATATATATATATATATATATATATACAAATGTTATGTTAATCAGCATACAGATTTGTACCTTTTTCATGGGTATTTGTCCAGATTTTTGATGTTTTCAGATTGAGAGGTACACTGACAGTATATGGGTTGACCCCCAGCTGGGTGAGTTTTTCAATGATGTCTGAGTGGGGGATTGTGTCAAAGGCTTGGCCATGTCTAGGTAGACTGGCTGCACAGATTTGCCTTTGTTCAGGACTTTTGTGACAGTCGGGAAGATGTCCACTAGGTACAACAGGCAGGATCTCCCTTTAACAAAACCTCACTGGCTCAGGTCAAATGATTGAAGGTCTCCTATATCCTTGTTGATAAGGTCCATGATGATTCCCTCCATGGCCTTGCAGATAAGGTTTGTTAGTTTAATGGGTCTATAGTTCCCAGGGTTGGTGGATACACCCCCCTTGTGCAAGGGAATGATGGTAGCTGTTTTCCATTCATCATGGAAAAACAGTGCTTAGGCTGTGGTTGAAAAGGGTGCCCAATGGTGTTGTTAACTCCTGTTTTAAACCATTGAGAACACAGCCTGGGATGTTATCAGGTCCCATAAAGGCTGTGTTTTTGGCTACAGAGACACTGGTTAAGACCTGCTCTTTAGAGATACTAGATGGAAACTAGGTGGTAGGAATGTTTTGGGGTATATGTGGCAGGGATAGGGGGGAAAGTTTTCACTGAACCTGTCCACTAGCAGGTTGGCTATTTCCTCTTGTTCAGTTTATGTGGTACCATTCACTACCAGTTCAGTGCAAATCTGGGCTTTTCCTTTAAGGTTTCAGATGTAGATAAAGAATGCCTTATGGTTATCCTTAGATAGATATGCTAATCTAGATTCAGTTAGCTTTAGAGGAATTTACAAGATGTCTTATTGCTCATTCAAGCTGAGAAGGGTGTGCTTTCAATTCTGAGAGCATTCCTTCTTTCTCTTAGCAGTTTCTTCCTCTTATTATATAACCTGTTTATGATGTATGTCCACCAGGCAGGCTTGTTTTTTCTTGAGGATCCTGCTTTGGTCCTATCAGGAACAGCTGAAACAATACAATTGTATAGATGTTTATACAATGCATTGGTGTTTATCCCAGTATAGGTGTCCTTGCTGCCAGTGGGGACAGGAGCTTTGAAGCTGTTAATACTTTCTTGTAGGAGGCTGTAGTTAGCTTTGGGGAAGTTTTTTAGCCTAATTTCTCCTGGGGGGGGGGGGGGGTCTGATGCTATTGTTACTTCAAAAGAGACTAATTAATGATCAGACTTCATCAGGGAGGGTCGCACACTTGTGATATTGCACCATTCTACCATGTTGGTGAGTACCAAATATACGTTTTGGCTACTTGTGGGGGTGCCAGCTACCTGCTCCAAGGCATTTGAGTTAATGAAGTCCAAGAACCTTTGGGTGAGTGTGTTTGCACATGTATAACTTACCCAATCTATGGACGGGTAGTTAAAGTCACCTATAACCAGGGTGCTTGCTTGAGCAAATCAAGTAAATCCAAGTAGGCAGTGTAGATATCCTGGTTCATGTTCAGTGAATTCAGTTCTCACCATAGCTCTCAACCTTAGCACAAAAAACCTGGATGAAGCCAATAATGGGGGAATACAGCCCTCAAACATATTCAGTGAATTCAGTTCTCACCATAGCTCTCAACTTTAGCACAAAATACCTGGACATAGCCAATAATGGGGGAATACAATCCCAAAAAATAAGGACACATTTCAAATATTCATCTTATAAACTTAGAAAATTGCTAGAATAAAATTTTTTGTGTTACTATGTACTTTCTGAACAATATGAAGTCTGAAATTCAAATGCCTGTCAATTTTATTTATTTAACATTTGTTAACCAGAAAAGTCTGACTTAGAATAAAAGCCACTTTTCAGCAGAGGCTAAGGGAGACATATTGCAGACACATGTCTTTGTAACATGGAAGGACACTAGAGCAAACCCCCACAAAAACAAGGAGGACATGCAGATTCCACACAGAAGGGACCCCAGCCAAGAATCAAACCAGAGAACCTCTAGCTGTGAGGTAACAATGCTACCACTGCACCATCAACTATTTAAGGAATTAAAAACTCAGAAACCACAGATTTACGAGGAACAGAACAGAAGAAAATATGAGGCAAAAATCTGCAAAACTTTCAAAAATGGTGGTGGGTAGGGAATGCAGGATCTTGTTACCTGTACCCAAGGTATACTGTTCAAGCCTGAGGTATTCCCTAATCACCAACACTCTCTCTAGCCACCAGTATAAACCAACTGGGGCATTACACACACATACACACACACACACACACACACACACACACACACACACACACACACACACACACACACACACACACACACACACACATCTTCTTCATCCCGAGACTCCTGTACCTGCAATCTGTCCGTAACAGCTTCAGCTTTCTCCTGCAAATAGTAATCCTGCATTTGCACTGGAATGCACACTTCTGGTTTCTTGACTCTTTCCAACTTTACAAAACTGTTCACTCTGCAGTCCGATCCCCTTCCAGTCTATGTGGTTAGCACCACATAGACTTCTGGGGAATCAGCAGTTTGCTTCCTTCTTCCTGAATCCGGACTGGAAAGGCAGCAGTCCGAATTCACTTTGTATGGAGGATTTGTAAGACTGTACCATTGTGGTTCACAGCTGGGGGGCTGAAGTACTGCAGTCTGATATCACGAGCCGCCACTGAACACTTGTTATATTGCACCATTCTACCATGTTGGTGAGTACCAAATATACGTTTTGGCTCCTTGTGGGGGTGCCAGCTACCTGCTCCAAGGCATTTGAGTTAATGAAGTCCAAGAACCTTTGGGCGAGTGCATTTGCACATGTATAATTTACCCAATCTATGGACGGGTAGTTAAAGTCACCTATAACCAGGGTGCTTGGTTGAGCAAATTAAACAGATCCATGTAGGCAGAGTGGATATCATGGTTCATAAAGGGGGATCTCTAGCTGGCAATAACTTGGAGAGGGGTCTTTACTTTAGTTATTTGCACATGGAGTAACTCTAGGAAATCACTCTGTTTAACTAATCTGGTGGTGTATTTATCTTTGATGAATATTGATTTTCCTCCTCCTTTAGTTTTCATGTTTTCATTTTGTGGTCTGAACATGTGGAAGTCATTATATCTCGGTATGGCCAGAGTACTCCTTGAGGCCTTGAATCAGGTCTCTGTGGCTACACAGATGTCTGCACCTTCCAAGGTGAGGAGTGCTTTCAGTCAGTGCAGTTTCAGATTTAGACTGCTAGTGTTTAGCAGCATAACCTTAAGGCTGTTTTTGAGGATATTTTTACATCGGGAAATTAGTTTTTGTGACATTGCATAAAACTATGTGGGAGGCAAGAGGCTTAGCCAATAGCCAAAAGCCCAGAGATGGTAGGTGGATATCATCTATGGCAAAGCATCATGGTCTATCAACCATATCATCCCAGGCTGACAGGTACTGGAATGCCTTAGAATGACATCAGAAACTAAGTCAATTTTTGAAGTCAATCATTTTATGTCTCAGCATAAGCAGCACTAAACTTCTCTTCCCCTGCACCTCTCAGCTCCTTGTAAAATGTACTCGACACTCAGCTGTATCTCTCAGCTTTGCAGCACAAGAAATCTGGAAAAAGCCAAAATGTATTGGGGAGGGACAAAAGCCAGGGACACACTTTAAAAATTGCTTGTATAATCTTAGAAAGTTGCTAGAATAAAATGCTGTGTTACTACCATGCATTTCACTGCCACGTCTTTTTATTTATTTATTTATTTTTTTATTTATCATTTGTTGACCGGGAAAGTCCGACTAGGTTCCACAGAGCCTGTTTTCAGTGGAGGCCCAGGGAGAAATGCTCCAGATGCATGTCTTTGGAATGTGGGAGGAAACCGGAGTACCCGGAGGAAACCCACGCGAACACAGGGAGAACATGCAAACTCCACACAGAAGGCATCCCAGCCGAGAATCAAACCGGAGAACCTCTTGCTGTGAGGCAACAACGTTAACCGCTGCACCACTGTGCTGCCTGTCTTGAACCCAGGACCCTGTGCAAAAACAGTCAGATCAACATACCACTATGCCAGATCAGCTGGTTTGTGAAAGAGAGGAAGACTGAAACATAAATGGCTACCATTTAATGAATGCAGTTCTCACCATAGCTGTCAACCTATTAGCATAAAACACCTGGACAAAGCCAGTAATGGGGGAATACAGCCCTCAAACAGATTCAGTGAATTCAGTTCTCACCATAGCTCTCAACCCTAGCACAAAAAACCTGGACAAAGCCAATAATGGGGGAATACAGCCCTCAAACATATTCAGTGAATTCAGTTCTCCCCATAGCTCTCAACCTTAGGTTCATAGGTTCATAGGTTCATAGGTTGGTACTAGGCTATCAGCCCTAGGGCCTATACAAGCCTAGCCATAACAATTCCCTGGCTATTTCTTCCCACATTATTTACTTTCCTGGACCCCTGTCTAGCAGGGCGACTGACGTGATCCCTGGGGTGAATTTCCTTTCTCCCATCCAAACGTCAAGGTTCCTCTTGAAGAGGTCCAAAGAGGCACTCTGCTTGACATGTATGGGCAATCTATTCCAGAGTCTGGGGAGTCTCTGGGTCAGGAACCTATCCCTCCAGCATGTTTTGTTTATTGTGATGACAAGGTTTAGATCCCCGGAGCGTGTAGCTCTGAGGGACTGGGATTTCTTTAAGTGTAGCATGTCCAACAGCTCTGGGTTTGACATGGCCTTGTATGTTAAGCAGAGATTGCCTCTGAGTAGGCGATATGCGACAGAGTATAGCTGGAGTTTTTTAAGACGGTCAGCGTAGGGCATCTGCTTTAGGCCTGTGATTCTTTTAGTGAGGTATTTCTGAGGCCTTTCCAGTTGTTGCAGATGTCTTGAGAGGTACATACCAAATGGGGCGTTGTATTCTATAATGGGTCTAATGAGGGATGAGTACAGTGGGACAATGACCTCCTTTTTTCTGGATGAAAAGCCCTTCATGATGAGGTGTGCCACATAGAAGGATTTCCTGACTGTTGTGGCGATGTGGTTTTCGAAGGTGAGACCACTGTCCACCTGTGTCCCTAAGTCTCTTATCACACTTTCTGTGTTTAGTGTACTGTCACCTATATGGTAATTCATGGATACATGTTTTTTCCCAAAGGGGATAACAATACATTTCTTGGCATTGAGCTTGAGCCCATGGCTCTGGCACCAAGCATCTGTTTCTGTAAGGCCCTTTTGTAGAGTATCCACATCATTTGGGGCTTCAATAATGGCTTCCAGTTTGCAGTCATCTGCAAACTTTGCTAGCCAGAGTCCCTTAGTGTTGACCTGTACTTCAGAGAAGTAGATGCCAAACAAGAGCGGCCCCAGGACTGAACCCTGAGGTACTCCACTTGTCACTTGTCTGGAGCTGGATTTGGAGTCGGCTACTTTTAAAGTGTGAGTTCTATCAGTAAGCCATTTAGCAACCCATTGGGTGACATAGGGATTAATACCCAACTTAGTAAGTTTATCTATGATTCCAGAGTGGGGGATGGTGTCAAAGGCCTTGGCAAGGTCTAGATAGGCTGTGTGGACCATCTTACCCTTGTCCATGGCTCTGGAGACTGATTCAAAGAAGTCAATCAGGTTCAGGAGACAAGATCGGCCCTTCACAAACCCAAACTGGGTGGGGTCCAGTGTTTGAAGGTTGCCAATGTCTTTGTTTATAAGTTCCATGATAATACGCTCCATGGCCTTGCAGATAAGGATTGTCAGACTGATGGGATGGTAGTTTCCGGGATCCAAGGTGGATCCCGCCTTGTGGATTGGGATAACTGTAGCTCTGCGCCACTCAGTGGGCACGAAACCTGAGGTGAGGCTATGATTAAACATGACACTTAGGTGAGGTGCCAGTTCATATTGTAGTTCATGTAGTACACAGCCGGGATGTCATCTGGTCCCATGGATGCTGTATTCTTGGCTTTAGAGAGTGCGTTTTGTACCTGTGTGGCCGTTATTACTGGAATTTGGCAATCTTCCGGTATTGAGATGGGCCATTTAGGGGTGAGAGGAGGGTGAAGTTGGCACTGAATCGATCTGCCAGGATATTGGCAATATCCTTTGGATCAGTATATTTATTGCCATTCTGTTTTAGCTCAGAGCAGATCTGAGCATTACCATTTAGATTCTTGACATAGTTATAGAATGCTTTGTGGTTGTCTTTGGAATCTTTGGCAATTTTATTTTCATAACTAGCTTTGGAGGATTTTATGAGGCATCTCAGTTTCTTACTGAGGCTAGTAAGGGAGTTTTTTGCATCCTGGGATTTTCCTCTTTTCTGCAAAAGTTTCTTCCTTTTGTTGTAAAGTTTGTTTATGGCAGGGGACCACCAGATTGGCTTCCTTTTTTGGATGAGAGCATTTTGGTTCTATTTGGGATGGCACGATTCATGCATGAGTGGATGTGCTCGTACAGTGCCTTAGTGTAGGATTCAGCAGTTGAACTTTCAGTTCCCGTCTGCATGGGTGTCATGAAGTTTGTCACTTCTGACTTGAGTAGCATGAAGTTGGCTTTGGAGAAGTTTTTATGGTGGTTTCTTTACTGGGGGTGGGGTGGGATGTGGATGTTAAGGGTGATTAGCTTATGGTCAGACCTGACTAACGAGGGGGTGACCATAGGTGTGGAGCATTGATTTGCCATGTTGGTAATGACCAGGTCTAGGATATTGGAGCCCCTGGTGGGACTATGGATTAGTTGATCCAGGGCGTTGGAATTTATGAATTCCAAGAACCGTTGCGCAAAGGTGTTGGGACATGAGTAGTTTTCCCAGTTAATGGCAGGGTAGTTAAAATCACCCAGTATTAGGGTGTTTGGTTCTATCTTAATATTTTCCAGTATGTTTAAAAAGGTGTAGTTTGAATCTTGGGGTATGGTGGGGGATCTGTAGCAAGCTACAATTTGGATTGCAGTCTTACCTAGTGTTAGTTGCACTTGGAGAATTTCAACTAGCCTGGTGGTGTGAATATCCTTGGTGAATATTGACACTCCTCCACCTTTAGTGTTTCGGTCCTGGTTTGGTGGCCGAAAAGTGTGGTAAGAGTTGTAGCCTGGTATTGCAGGGGTGCTCTCTGGAGCCTTGAACCAGGTCTCAGTTACTGCACAGATATCGATGTTCTCCATTTTTAGGAGTGCCTCGAGAGAGTGCATTTTGAGGTTTAGACTTCTAGCATTGAGTAGCATTACCTTCAGATTTTGCATGCTTGTACCTAGCACACAAAACCTGGACAAAGCCAATAATGGGGGAATACAGTCACAAAAATAAGGACAAATTTCAAATATTCATCTTATAAACTTTAGAAAATTGCTAGAATAAAAGGTTTTGTGTTACAATGTACTTTCTGAACAATATGAAATCTGAAATTCCAATGCATGTCAAGCCTGTGCTGTTTTTGTATATAGTCATGGTTCTTACAGCATAGGTAGGCAGGACACCTGAACATGAGATGTGGTGTGAAGACAGTCTAGATATAATTCTCTACTATTACTTTTGGAAAATCTAGTTTCAGAAATAATGAGTGAAGCCTTATATGTTTATGGCATCAGTGTGAGTTTCACATTTTTATAAGGAAACAGTCAGCATTGAAATCACCCAGAATTATAGTTTCCAGGTCAGTATTGAAATCACCTAAAATTAGAGTTTCCTGGTCCGTGTTTGAGTTGGCATAACAGAAAAGGTTTTCAGTGGTGTTGATGTGACTGCTGGAGGAATATATGCGGCTGTGTTGTCAATAAATTTATGGTTATTACATTTTAGGATGGAAACTAGTATTTCAGTATTACTGAATGGGGGGCAGCTTTTCATACTGCAGTTACTGAAATAGGAATAAATGCCCTTGAAAAGCAGGTACATCCAACTAAAAATCTGGACATCTAATCAGCATAAAATACCAAATATCATGTAACTCTTCCCACTTCCAGAAGGAATGTGAGATACTACTCAAAAAATCATATTTAAAAAACAGAGAGCGACAAAAATTATGGAAAAATTAAAAACACATTATCAAAGAGACAATGTAAAATTTATAGACCTTAATGACATGTACTGCAACATTCTAACTCACAAGGTCATTTTGTTTTGCTTCATAAAAACGGGAGATGTATGACATATTCTCTTTCTTTAAATTATTATTGGCCTAGTGTTTTGGTCATGTAGCATGGTTTTCTGACATGGTTTTAGACAGCTTCAAAAATCACGTGTGATGAAGGACATTCAGAAAATGATATGAAGCCAGGAGATAGGGACATACCTCCAAAAATAGCCCTGAAACCTGATAGGATTAAAACAGTACTGTGTGAAAGACAGTAGATCAGATTCTACAAGACATTCCTATAATTGTGAATGAATCATACCTTTCAACTGTCAAATAATGCCCAAATTTTTCTCTCTTATTTTTGTCTGTTCCTTATCTAATTTTCTGGTTCATCATTCTGGACTGAAGTTACTAAATAAAGGTAGATGCTTGCGTTTCAGACTTCACATACTTGGAAGATGCATGCCAAAGGAAAACCTGTTATTCTAGCATCTTTGTAAGTTTGTAAGTGTAATATATAAAAATTGCTTTTATTTTGGGGTCTTTGTACCCCCCCCCCCATTGTTTTTGTCTTTGTCCTGATTCCTTGTACTAAAAGTTTGAGAGTTATGGAGTGAAAATATTTTTCTAGTATCTATATAACAGGGCATTATAATTGTAACAGCAAAAATGTGGTTTATTTAGTCAAGTGCCAAATGTGTTCCACATTTTATGTAGGGAAGACCTGTAGACATTTGAAAGACAGGGTTAAGGAACACCTTTTGGATATTAGGAACTGAAAAAATGATGAATGTATTAAGCAGACACCTACAAGAGTACAATCAACACAATTTAAATTTTTTAATTCTTCAGCAGTTAATTAAGGATGCCCAAGGAAGAGTGTTAGATGTACACTTAGATATATGTGAACTCAGGTGGCAACTAAGATTAAATGCCACCCAGCCCCCTGGCATCAATGAAAATATTAATACATTGTGCTTATTAAAACTGAAGCATATATTAGGTTGATAAGTGGCACTGGTAGGGTAAATAGTGTTCTGAATAAATGTTTTTTTTGCTATTGCTATTTGTTATATATGGCATATTTTATGGTAATGTGTAACATAATAGTGTGTTTTTTATATATTATGTGTTTTTAGTAAATTAGTAAGTTAATTTGTTTAAATGCATTGTGCTAATTATTTAATTGTTGAAAAGGGTGGGGTCATTCTTTATAAGGACTGTGTTTTAGTTTGTGAATTGTTATGAAGAAGTCGCGATACAGGGAAGAAAGTGCTTAACCATTGTGGAGAATTCTGCCTGAATAAACTGACGCTGGTTTCTTCCCATGTAGAATTGGTTTGATTGGTTTGAGTCTTGTTCTTGTATTATTTGTAATGTTATAAGTGTACTGCTGATAACAGTACTGAGAGAGATGAGAAGAAGATTTTTAATGATGTGGTGTTTGTCGGACAATGTGTACTTAGAATGGTATATATTTGTGTGAGGGTTTTATAGGACAAGTAACAGATGAATTAAGTATGTGAAAGTGTTATGGCTAGCTGTTTTGAGCCATATAGGTAATTGGACAGGGAAGAGACTTTGGTATGAAGGAGGGATGTGTTCCAGATTGAGGATGCTAATTATTGCTCATGTTTAGATGAGTTTGTAAGTACTGCTCATTGCCTGTGACCATAGCCAATGCTGCTGAAGCCTGTTCTCTCTCAAGAACACCTTCCATTCTAATACTACTTACCTTACATCCTGCTACTGCTTACCTCACATTCTATCATCATCAACTCAACACACCTCATCTCTTCTCAACCACCACCTATTTATTTTATTTATTTATTTCCATTTGTTGACTGGGAGAGTCTGGCTGGGCCATAGCTGGCCCTTTTTCAGCAGAGGCCCGGGGAGAAAAGCTCCACAGATACAATGTTTTATTAGTACCAAAGACACAATGATGGTTACAGGGGGTTTTCAAAAATGCAACATACAAATATAAATACCACAGCAATAGGGAATGCAGAACTAATATAAAAGTTAGCATATGTATTTACATACAGTTACGTTAGACTGAACACAAGGACTGGCAAGTGAGCACAAGTATGACACAGTGAGGTGGGACATGGAGGATAAGTGAAATACAGAAAGGGAAGAAGGAGCTGAGGGTAGGATGTGGGATTGATAGGCTAGCAGATCATGACAGTGGCAATTTAAAGAGAAAGATGGAGAAGAGGGGAAGGAGAGAATGGATGTGTTAAAGGGAAAAGGGAAAGGAGCTAGAGTAAGGCTAGTGGGGGAAGTTTAGTAGTTAGTCAAGTTTAGAGCAGGAGCAGAGCCGTGTGTGTTTCAGATGTTCCCGTAGTAGTTGTTTGAATTTAGGGGTATTGTTAATATTAAGTATATGCTGAAGTATACCAGTCCATATCTTGGCAATTTTATGAGAGAGAGTATAAGGAATCCCCATAGATATTGTTTGACCTGCTGACCTTCAGGAGTAGTTTGTTAATAGACCTCAAAGTTCTGTTGCTAGAGCAAGGTTGAACAAGATTGCTAATGGATGGACAGTTATCGGGGTGTAACAGGGTAGACTGAGTTAGAGCTAGTTGGTTATAGGTTAATAGGTTGGGGAGGTCTAACCAATTAAGTTGGTAAAGTATAGCGCAATGGTGGGTTCTTGCAAGTTGGTTGGCAGTGAATTTGGTTACTTTGTAGTACCAGAATCCATCTACAATTGATGTCATGTTTTAACCCTCTGCAATCAGCTGAAATGTGGTGTTTATTATTCACAGTCATCTTTTCAAACAGAGATAGCTTAGGCAAAATTCCTTACAAGTTAAACTCACCGTAAAACGTAAATATAAGTAGCTACACTCTCATTACCATTACTAATTAAACCTAAAATTGAGTACTGACATCTAGCCAAATCTAGGGCTCGCTAACCCTCCCAAACTTCACAATTTACCACCTTATACCCAACTGCCTCCCACATATCCCCCATACTTAACCCATGGGATTACAGCTACTTAAACCTTAGAACCATCTGTAGCAAGCTTCCAGAAGTCCATTTTGGGATAGCTCACAACAAACATCATAGCTATCACTGAAGCATGGCTAAAACAAGAAATAAAAGACAACCAGATCACAGCACTCAGCTACCCAGCTGTAACACTTTCAGATCAGACAGAAAAAAAAAAACAGCAGTTGCTATAATTTACAAAAAAAATATTCTGGAGCTCACACACTTAACACCCTTGACATGTTTTGGGGGAACATTCTTATTTTCACAGTTACCTAAATCTTTTGTAGACTCTGATCTACTGTCTCCCACACAGTACTGTTTTAATCCTATCAGGTTTCAGGTCTATTTTTGGAGGATTGTCCCTATCTCCAGACATGATTTACCTCTTCGCACAATTTTCTGAATCTCCCTCATGACGTGATTTTTGGAGCTGTCTAGTAATGAGAAAACCAGACTACCTGACCAAAATACTAGGGCAACAATAATTTAAAGAAAGAGGATATGTCTTACATCTCGATTTTTATGAAGCAAAAATAAATTACCTTGTGTGGTAGAATTTTGCAATACAGGTCATTAAGGTCTGTAAATTTTACACCGTCTCTTTAATAATGTATTTTTTCATTTTTCCATTATTTTTTCACTCTCTGTTTTCTTAAATATGTGTTTTTGTGTAGTATCCCATATTCCTTCTAGAAGTGGGAAGAGTTATGTGATATTTAGTAATTTATGCTGATTAGATGTCCAGATTTTTTTTATTAATCTACTGTCTCCCACACAGCACTGTTTTAATCCTATCATAGCACAAACACAGCTGTTGTCAACTTCCTATATATAATAATCTTTAGCATAAATTCAGGTCAAATGGTTTCTAGATCTATCCAAGACATTTGATACCATATCATATAAAATACTTCTAAACAGAATGGCTGACCTTTTGCTTTTACTGTACACACTCAAGTGGTTCCTTAGCTATTTATATATTAAATCACAGTCAGTTACATGGCAAAATTAATTTTTCACCTTCCTCCCAGTCATCCTCCCAGTCACAGTAGGTGTTCTACAGGGATCCCTTATAGGTCCCCTCCTATTTGCCAAATTTATCATTGACCTACACTCAACCAACAGACCAGTCTCTATCATGCAATAGACTCATGACTGCACACTCATCTGTTCAGACCCTGCCCTCCAATATCTAGAAAAATCTAACCAGGATGCTTTTAACAATATTGAAACTAGGTTGGAAAATGCATAGCTACTTCTTAACCCACAAATAAACAAATTAAAACAATACTGTCCATAGCAACCCCCACTCAAATACTAAAATCGCCTACAGCATCACCTCAGCTAATAATAAAACAATAGTCATCGGACATAAGAAAGAAAAAAAATTGCATGTGTTGTAATAAACAGTAAATTGAAATTTTAACAAAACATTCAGCCATCAAAAAAAAAAACCCTATCCTTCCTAAATAGTGAAAAATCCTGCCTTACAGACATCTCAAGAAAGATACTAGACCCCATCTGATACTATCAGTGCTATATATTTCCTCTACACTTTACCAAACTACAATCTTTACAACTAAATCTAGAACAATGCTACAATTAGTTGTCAGATTTGCTGCTAACATGCCATCCATCACTGTGTAGCTCTATCACAGTTAAACTGGATGGAGCTACCATATTATTTTCATACTCACAATTGCAATAAGTTCAAAGCATTATTTTTCATCCTAATAAATGTAAATCCTTTATAAATATATGGGAGATAAAAATCTTCAATCCAAGGACAGATTTATTTTACTATTATCACAGTAACACAATAACAATGGGGACTTCCTACACTCCAGTCATGTCAAAAATAGAGGGACATCATCCCACTGTCACTGAGACTGACTGAGAAAAAAATCTAAATTATAAAATCCAACTCCAACACAACTTAAAAAATGTTGGCTATGTCAATGCTGTTTTGCCTTGATAGCTTCAAATTCTCTTTAATCAACTGCGCTAACTCAATGACCACCATCTTTCAAATTAAATTCACTTTATTATAATATAAATGACACTGACCATTGAAACACAGTCTAAGACAATAACATCTTCAACTACTCTCTCTCTCTACTTTCTCTCTCTTCCTACTTTCCTTATCACCTTACGAGCATTACCTTATATACTATCCCCATCTGTATACACTTGTCACTGCTTTCATTAAATATTTCCCAGACTTCACTTCTGTCGCTACAGCTCCCCTCCTATGTAAATAAGTTTCTATTATACAATCCCTGTTTCTGTTCCTATTATGCATTCCACATTCTTTGCACTCTATTTCTAACCTCCTATGCTGTCTGCCAGTATAATTTCTCCACCACATTATGCTCTTCTTGCCCTTAGTGACACTACTCCCGATGTTGTTCCAATAAGGCACGCATGTCCTTTTTTCCTCATTTCTCATGTCAGTTACTTGCCTTTACTCAGAGTACACTTTGCTATTTACTATGGCTCCATTTGGAAATGGAATAGAATTTGTACATAGCTGCCAGGAATGTCTCCATCACAAACTATATTTTGCTCACCAACTAGTTTATTGTTTAAATGTGATAACATTTCTTCTTAACTAAGTGTTACTGTACTCTGTACATATATTTATGTATCTTCTATCTTGCATGGATTACAAATCATCTGTACCTTGTATGTATTACAAATATTTTCTGGGGTTATTCTCCCCAAGCTTTTGCTGATTTTTTTTTTTTTTTTGCCCATTTGGACTTTCCTAGTGAGGAAATGCAACCAAATAAATAAATAATCACATACATAAATAAATAGAGCTTCCTTAGAGACATCAATACAAGGAAATGCACAGGGTGACTAGACGTTTTCAGTAGTGCAGCAGCCATGCTTTATTATTACTCTGGAGCAGGAAGAGGTTTCAAAATGTGTTTACAGGGAACATCATGCCTGTGATTAGATACTGTCAGAAGTTTGTAGGATGGAGGCAGACGTCTCAGGCATTTATTTATTTATTTTATGTCAGTTTTTTAACCGACAGCAAGAGGCTCTCCGGTTCTATTCTCGGCTGGGGTGCCTTCTGTGCAGAGTCTGCATGTCCTCCCTGTGGTCGCGTGGGTTTCCTCCGGGTGATCCGGTTTCCTCTCACATCCCAAAGACATGCTGTAGGTAGATTGGGCACTCTAAATTGGCCCTAGGCATGAGTATGTGTGCCTTCTGTGGAAGGTTGGGCACCGGACTGGCAACTCGACACTGTAAAAATTCCACTGCCAATCATGAGCTGACAGGTGATCTGCTGTGGCGACCCCTAACCGGGATAAAGCTGAAAGAAGAAGATGTCAGTGTGTTAACCTGGAAAGTGACTTGGTTGGCAGATCCTTTTCAGTCATTACCTAGGCACATCATTATATAACATTACAAATAATACAGGTATAGATTAATTATATGATAGCAACAAAATCACATGCACTATACTAATATAAACAATTAGAATATGAGTATAGAAGTGACAATTTATCATATATCAAAACATTTGCAGGTAATGTACAATATGTACAGTTATTTGCAGTCAGCAACATACATAGAATTTACATAAGGAAAGAGTTTTATACACAGTATAAATTAGTGTTCACCTCTAAAACATGAGCATTTGGTGCTACTAAGCAGGTGTTCTTTTAATTTGCCTTTGAATGAGTTCAGAGTGTTTTGCAGTCCAACTTCAGCAGGCAGTCCATTTCAAGTGACTGAACCTAGCTTGCAAAATGCACTTTCCCTGTGCAGGTTTTGAATTGTGGTCTTAAAAGAGATAGATCTTTTTGTCTGTCTCTCAGTGTGTAGTTATGCTTTTTCATTTGCACTCTTGTTTAGGGAGAATGGGCTATGGAGGAATGTTGCTGTTTCAGTCAGTGGTGGCTAGTTATTTGTTGTAGAAGTTGGCAGTGGTGTGTCCATGGCTAGACTAGCAGTAGAAAACAGCTGATTTTGTTAATAGTAGTGTGTATTTTATGTGTAGTTGAGCATTTGTGGAAAGTTAACATAGGTCATTCATATTCTTCTTTTGGAAATGATACAATTTTGGCCAAAGCAATTAATCCTGTGTGGTTAATGAGATGTGATATCTTTTAGCACAATTTCAGTTAGTATAAGGTGTTAACAATGATACTGTGCCTGTATGTTTTGCTAGTGACAGAGTGGGGTCTAAAAAAAATCCTATATATTTGAGCTCTGGAACTACAAGTAGGAGTTTACCCTAAGTCTCTTAAGTATGAATTTGATCAAAACCAAAGGGTAAAAAGGTCACTGGAAGTAGAAACATGTTTAATTTTTTATTATAGGTTCATAGGTGTTTACTAGGCTAACGACCACAACGGCCCTTTTAAGAGTAGCTGTGCATCCCAAATCTCTGACAAGTTCTGATACCATTGATAAGTTTAAGCAGGGGTTTGGGAGATGAAACATTTACATGCAGGGGCCTGGGAGATGAACCATTTACAGGTTGCCTATGTCCATTACAGACATAGGTGCCAAACAAACCATGGAGTAATTGCCTGTTCCCCATCCAATTGTCCAAGTTGCACTTGAATTGGGTTAGGAAGGAAGTCTGCTTCACAAGGATGGGGAGCCTATCCACAGACAGGGTAGTCTCGGGATACATACCTGTCTCTCCAGCATGTACTATTTATATCACAGGCAAGGTTTAAGTCTTTAGAATGGGTAATTCTGGTGATGTTTGTTTTGTGCATATGCAGAAGTTCTATCAGAGTGGGGTCTGACAATGCCCTATATGCCAGGCATAGATCTCCCCTCAAAAGCCTATAGAAGACAGAATTCAGGGATAGATCCTTGAGGCGGTCTGCATAGGACATTTTACTTACATCCTGTATTCTTTTAGTGAGGAACCTCTGTGGACATTCCAACTGTTGGATATGCCCGGTTAGGTACATACCAAAAGGAGCATTGTATTCAATGATAAGTCTGATGAATGACAAATACACTGGAACAATGACTGTCTTGGACTTAGATGCCATACCTTTGTTTATAAGTTACACAACATAGAATGATTTCCTCACTACTATATACACATGATGGTCAAAGACTAGATTACTATCTATGTGTGTTCCTAAGTCTCTGACTACTGGGTCAGTTCTAAGGGGTGTGTTCTCAGTATGACAGCTACCAGAGGTGGATGTCTTCCCAAAGGATACTACTATGCATTTCTTGGCATTTAGTTTTAGTCAATGGTTCTGACATCAGTTGTTTGACTGTGTCAGTCCCTACTGGAGAACATATGCGTCAGTGTGGGATTCAATGATAGTTCTTAATTTGCAATCATCTGCAAATATAGTCAGCCAGAGACCACTGCACAGAAGTAAATGCCAAAAAGGAGCAGTCATAAGACTAATCCTTGAGGGATTCCACTTGTGACACCTCTTTGTAGAGGTGGACTCCTCAATTATAAATTCCTGGGTCTTGTCTGTGAGCCAGTTGGCTATCCATTTATGTTTAATTAGTAGCACATTTCTCTTCATCCACATTCATAGGTATGCAGCACTAATTTGTAGTTTTTGTTTCAGGGTTCTGATCTTTTATATGATTCTATTTGTAAGATATCATCAGCATATACTAATAAGTTAAGTGGAGGAAGTAAATGGCTATATACTGTTAATAAAAAGAGACAACAATAGTGGTCCTAGTAAGTATCCTAGTGGCAATCCTATACTGACAAAACCTTGTGTAGACAGACAATGTCCTGCACATTCCTGGAAAGTTCTGTGTTGGAGACAGCTTTCAAATCAAGTTAAAGTATTCAATCTCAAGTTAAATTTACGAGTTTGTAGAGAAATATGTTATAATGGTCTGATTTGAAAGTTCTTGTCATAATAATAAAAAGTCACGCTGTTATTTTTGAAACATTTATATATTACTATACAAGCAAATCTATGAATATATAAATACATACAGGCTTCTCTATGACCAGTGGCATGGACTTAGAAACTCTTTCAGTCCCATGACAGATTTTGGTTATAAGGCACACAATGGCTACAGGGCTTTAATAACTGCACTCTTTAGGGATGGGTTAAGTAGCAGGATTTATGCATGTTTAAAGACAGTAGGAGAAGTAGAGGTTGTGAAGGACAGGTTGAAGATGTGTATGACTGGTGTTGCTATGTGGTGTGCTAAAATCCTTATCAAGAAAGGATGAAGTCTAGATAGCATAAAGCCTGTATTGTCATATAAGTTAATTTTTTTTTATGGCTGTATCAGTAAGGTGTTTGAAATGGAAAATTTGGCTGTAAGTTACTTAAGTTGGGAAGATTCAGTCTGGGAGTCCCGTGTTGAACTGACAATTAATGTGGAGTTTTATTCTGGTTGAACTCCTTGTTTAGGTTTTGAATAGTGTGTGTTAGAAAGTTTGTATATTCATTAGTGAATTTTCAAAAGTCTGTTAAGGTATGTTCAGATTGTTTTGGGTTTGTAATGCTGCTTGTTAGTGACTTTAGTTCTTTCAAAAAATGTTTTGGGTTAAACACTAGTATAGACTGTTTTTTTCCTAAGGAATGATGCCTTTCATGCATTAGTGGCAATTCTTGCTTTCATTTGTTTAGATTCACTTATTTTTCTTTAAGTTATTTATTTATTTATTTACTTAAGTTTGATGACCGAGGAAGTCCACTGGGCTGAGAAGAGCCCATTTTCAGTGGAGGCCCGGGAAGAAAAGCTCCACAATAATTGTAAGTTACATTTCACATGTTGTAAAAAGACATAGTTCATACAGCTAATTAAACAGTTATAGATAAGCTCCATGATATTTGCAAGTGGCTTGTCACAATGTTACAAAAGTGAAAAGACATAATTCAATACAGAAATTTCAACATTTACATAAAGTGAATATTTTTGTTTTAAACTCAATTGAAGGTTTAACAGTTCTATTTCTAAGTCAGTGGGTTGCTGTTTCCAATCTTTTTTAAGCTGAGTCCCTAAGCTGAGTCCCTGGAATTGACACATTAACCTCAACTGACAGCAAAGAACATTTTTGACCTCTTAACCCCCTTTTCATGCCAGTGAACACTGGGACTTACATAGAGCATAGTACGTCACTGAATTTTGTTTGAGCTTTATTTGGCTCTTTCCAGTTGTAGACTTTGGACCAATTAATGGAAAGTAGCTGAGTGCACACAAGCTGCTGTTTGTTTTATGAATTATGTCAATAAGTTAAAATGCATGCCATTTTTTGAGATTTGAAGGACTACGTCAAAATGACTAGGCACTGATTGCTTAGAATATTAGTAAGAATATTAATCTCCTTGCATTTTACCTTAATATTGGTAACTATAAGGTCAAGTATGGAGTCACTGCCTGTCAGTTGGGTTGATTATGGCATATTACCATTTTGCTAAGGCGGTGAGTTGGTGATGTGGTAGCATTAATGTTAATATCTCTTTAGCATTAATGTTAATATCTCTTAGAAGAACTGTATTACAGAGTATGCCTAAACTGAAAATGTTGTATAACAGATGTTGCAGAATGGATACTGAAGATGGAGGTGAGTTGTAAGCTATACAGAGGTGCATATTGTTATATCCTTCAAGTGCAA
The DNA here is from genome assembly GCF_019279795.1 of Protopterus annectens. Lineage (NCBI taxonomy): Eukaryota > Metazoa > Chordata > Ceratodontiformes > Protopteridae > Protopterus > Protopterus annectens. The sequence goes on from NC_056731.1 coordinate 728,327,311, forward strand.
TTTTCATAAATATCTAGGTACATTTTTGATTGTTTCTTAAGAAAAAATTACTGCTTTAACTGTAGCTGATAGATTTTTGTTTAGTAACAGCGAAGTAATTCCACTCTGTTTTTGTCTTTCTTTCTTTTTTACTAGATAAATATTACAGTATAAATTGGTGTATTCAGAAGAAAGCAATCTTATAAGCATGCTTTTGTTAGACCCTTTATATACTGACTTTCAGAGCTAAGCAATGCTTCGAGTCCAGACCATTTGCTATTAATAGAGCCAATGTGCAGGCAGCCTATCTTTAGGTTTTTACTGTTGTTGGCTATTTGTGTTTAATGTACTGTCTGGGATGCTTTCTTGCCTGGTTATATTTTTCTAAATATTTTGTTGATTTGTGGTATTTTAGCTAACACTGATTTGGGGAGCATGACTATTTAAGAGTGGGCCTGGATTTAGTCGTATGCCTCCTGCAGTTAGTAATTTGATAAGAAAGTAATTGAGCTTTTATTATATGTCTTTTTATTGGGTTTGATGTGAGATACTTTTACAGGAGGTAGTTTTACTTTATGTTGTGTTTATTATTAGTAAAAGTTATAGATCTAGAATATCTATGGTGGAGTGGTGCAATAGTTATATAGTATTTGGATGGGAATTAACTGACTGGAATGCCCCTTTGGTCTTTGGGACAAGAATTGAATCAGTAAGCATTAAGAGTAATACCAGAGCAAGGAAATGGACTAAGGTTGTGTAGGTTCTATTGTAAGAAACATTACTATGTGTTAGTTTAGGGTTGTGTGGTATTAATCAGCTGAAGTGGAAAAATGTTGTTTTGGCAGGAAGTGACATTAAACAGAGGAAGTAAGAATGACTTGTTAAACATAAAAATAATAATGCAATGGTAGAGGTGGATGGGGTAGGGTTATGAAGACACACAGTGTAGCTGAAGGGAGTAAGCTACATCCCCAACAATATTTTTTTAAGAAACCAATCTTTTGATTATTATTTTTAGATAGCTGCACAAGTTGCACACACTTTCAGAAATATTTCAGAAACTTAAATTCTGTGAGTATTTTACAAACTTTGACAAATTAATTATATGAAGTTGAAACATTTCACACCATTTATGTTGCATACAGTTTAACAATTTATTTGCTTACCCTGAGCAACTAGTCAAGGAAGGAAGGCCAGTAGTGGAGGTGAAGAATGCTGATTGAGCAGAAGTACAATAAGGGACAATTTTTTTTGTAAGGATCAGGAGACTATCACATGTAGAATTTCTTCAGACTGATTGGTCAATTAAATATCACATGTAGAATTCCTTCAGTCTGATTGCTCAATCAAATATATCCCCACTTGCACTTTTCTTATGAAACCAATCTTTTGCTAACTTATTAATGATTGTATAATGAGGAAAGGTGGTGGCATCAGTTTAATATTTCCTAATACCTACCACATTTCCCTTTACAGCAAACTATCACCAAAATTCAGTTCAGCAGAGCTTCTTATTGCTTTCCTCAAAATAAACAATTTTAAACAAATATGTATTAGTCCTTTATATACCTCCTGGTGACAACACAACTATATTGAAAGATATCCTACATTAGATATCCATAACATTTCCACATTAAAAATATTACTAGGTGATGTGAATGTCAGTTGGTTGGACATAAACTCTAACTCCCCTACATCTAGCATGAACTTATATGGTTCCACACAACTAATTAATAGCCCCACATATTATAACAAGACATCAAATTCTGTATTAGACTGGATCCTAGTATAAGACCCTAGCAATACTCTACCACAGGTACAATGTCAGACTCTCTCAGTGATCATCTCCCAATATATATGACTGGACATCTCTCACATCCAGTTAAATAGCATATTTATAAAACAATGCATAACCTTTCCAAGTTTAACCCATAAATGTTCATTACTAAACTATCATCTATTAACTGAAACTTCCTAAAATCCACCTCTTAGATGATGCTGTGATTGAGTTCAATACAACTTTAGTAAATATCCTAAATAGTCCTGCACTCCCTACAATGAAGAGAGTGAATATAAGTAATGCAATTTTGCTATCCAAAAAGAATAGAATGCTAATGCATGATGGAGGAAAATCATGGAAAGAATGGCAAAAATATCAAACATCACAATATGCTGAAAACTTTAGAATGCTCACAATTGTATTAAAAAGCAAATAAACGAAGACAAAAAAATATAATAACTTTCCAAATAATACTGAACACAACCCTAAAAAAGTTTGAACATCCATTAAAGAAATCTTACAGCATGACCAACAATTCAACCCAAACACCTCTCCCAATAACTCACCACTTGAAACTGCAATACACCTCTTATTTTATAGATAGTATGGCATCTCAAAACAAGGATTCCTCAACATCTAAGCCCAACCCTGTCCAACAGCCACATATCACAACATCCACTTTCACCTTCAAACCTGTTCCCACATCCTATATAAAACTACTCTTAAGAAAACTTAAACCATGCTCGTCTTCAGCTGATGACCTTCCAAGCGAGTACCTAAAAATAGCATTGCTTATCTGTCTCAATCCTTATAAATAGGTCAGTCTAGGAACCCTACATTTCCTCTTTCTGGAAAAAAAGTCACACATTATCCTTCTGCACAAAGGAGGGAATTCAACAGACATTAAATACTTTAGACCTATAACAATCTTATCACTCCTGACCAAAATACTTGAAAAATACATTCAAAAACAATTGTTAGATTGTTTCCTGCAAGACAAACTCCTATCCCCTACACAACATCGCTTCCGTCCTTCCCACAGTATTACCCTGCCTTCTAACCTATATAGATACTGTCAATAAAGTTAGAGATAATAGCAAACTAGTCTTTTCCTTATTTCTAGGCCTGTCTAAAGCCTTCAACACAGTTTGTCACAGCAAACATCCTTACTAGGTCTCTCACAACCCACCATTCTGTGGTTCAAAAGCTACCTGTCCGACAGGTATCAGTCAGTAAAATGGCACTCCACACTCCTTCTTTATCTCCCAAATAATACTTGGTCCCCTTCTCTTTAACATTTTCACCAACACTGTCTAAAGATCCACACAACAGCCCACCCTAAAACAATACACAGATGATTCCACTCTCATTTGCACACCAGACAACATGGTACACCTCCACAAAATTTCTCAGGAAACTTTAACAGCCACTGAATTCTGGCTTCGTAATTCATAGCTCATACACAACCCAAACAAGACCAAACTACTACTTTTTTCTACAAATCTCTCTCTCATGAAAAAACAAAATTTAAAGTCCTCTCTCTTGATAATACAACCATTCAAGTCACTTCTCATATCAAACTATTACGGAGGATAGTGGATGATAATTTTACATTCAACCTGAGTATACAAAATTGCATAAGAAAAACTCATCAAAAACTACAGATGTTTTACAGAGCCAAAAACTTTCTCACTGATGCAACTAAGACTACTCTTGCCACTACTCATCTCCTTCTACTGTTCTTTATGGTGCTTCCATTTTTACTAACCTCCAGGCTTTACAAAAATTAAAAAATGAACAGTGATATAACAAAGTTGCTACATTTGCAGCACATACCACTTTCAGAACCTACCACAGTATAGCAGTGAAAAGTCTAAATGAGTTATAACTACCATATTAACTAACATATAGGCAACTTCTTACCACCTATAAAATTATCCAGCACCCATCTACCTGTCCAGCACAAAAAAGCATTCTACACAACTATGTTCCCAGTCCGTCACAGCAATCCAGTGAACAAAAACTCCTGTATGTCTACAAACCTAGCAAATCTGCTGGGTATTATCTGTACTTGTACAAGGTTGCTAAGGCTTGGAACTCTTTGCCTGTATCCATCAGGTCTATATCCTCCCTCCCATCTTTCAAAACCACTCTGAAAGACTTCCTAGCTGAAATCTGGCTATGTTCTTGCTCGGAAACAGGATAAACTATATCCCTAAATGTGATCAAATGCTTTTTTCTCTCCCTTCTTCACTTACTTACTTCTCTTCTCTGTCATCTTCTCTTTCCTGTTTATGCACCATGTGGTACATCAGGCAATGAGCACTTTTTAGCACCCATTGTTTCTGTAGCAGTTACGGGTTTTAGAAGCTGAGGTTACTAGCCCAAGGCCCAACCCTCCATGGAGGGTGTGCCATATACATCCGCATGCACACACTCACACCTAGGGCCACTTTAGAGTGCTCAATCCACCTACTGCATGTCTTTGGGATGTGGGAGGAAATTGGAGCACCCGGAGGAAACCCATTGGAATGCAGGGGGGACATGAAGACTCCACAGAGAAGGCACCCCAGCCAAGAATTGAACCGAAGAACCTGTTGCTGTGAGATGACAATGCTGAATGCTACACCACTGCATCACCCACTTACTTACTGATATCTAATTCTCTTCCCGGACTTTCTCTCTAAGTATACCATGTGACTGTTTTTACCTCACTTCATATTGCAATTCTTATTTGTATTAGACTAACTTACCTTTAATATCTCTACAAACTGTCTACAATTTCTCTGAATATTAAATGACTGTCATATACCTTGTATCAATTCTTAATCAATGTTTTATATTATGTCTAATTTGTTATAAAACCGCAGAAGTTTTGGTTTTATTTTTGGAGATTGCAAAATTACTGGTCTTAAAATGTTTTATAATAATGTGGAGCTTTTCTACCCAGGCCTCCTCTGAAAATGTGCTTCTACCCAGTCAGACTTTCCCAGTAATCAAATGTCAATTAATAAGTAAATAAATAAATTTAAATGTAAAAACTAACACTAGAGAGCATGGGAAATGTATAAGTGATTTAGAGTTTGTTAAATGGTTGTGGGAGATCAGCTGCATGGAGTAAAGTATTCTTCATAAAACAAGTGAATGCCCCATTATAATTGTACCTCACCTAAACTTTTTGATTTTAGAAAGCTAGGCACACAAGCTGATCTATTGGGGGGGTGAGGTTGTGGGGGTGGCAGACCAGTGACCTTATCTTCACAGTTGCATATTCCTTGACTTATCCATGAGACTGCAGCAAACCTGCTTTCTGTGTAGTTCTATGTAAAGGAAATGAGCACTAGCCCAATGAAGGAGATGAGAAGACATTGCTTTTGTATTTCATTTAAGATAAAAGCAAGATAAACAGGTTGACTGTCATTATTTTACCTCTTGTTAAATTAAATTTGAAGTTACAATGCTTCACTAGGGACAAACGATTTAGTGCCCATCTTATGCACTTGTGATTAGGCTCTAGAGTATTACTTTTATTCGGTTTATTGTTTCATTGTTGTTGAGGTTTGTCCCACTAGGCTAGTGGCCTCTATTCAAGGGATACTAGAGATGGTATCAACATTACTAGGGGAAATTTGGCCAGGACGTCATGACATTTCCCCTACACTTATCAAAAGGTGCTGTGGAATCTTTTAAATCCATCTGAGTTATCACCAACTCAAGCAGAGAGGACCTCAGTTTAATGTCTCAGCTGAAGGATGATACATTCAGGGCATCTCTTCTGATGCACTGCAGTATCAGCAATCTATCTACCTGGTGTGGGAATAGAACATACAGCCTCCTGCACCAAAGGCAAGAGTGAGACCTGTTGCACCACTGATACTTTTATTCAAGTTAGTGACTGTTGAATAAAAGGTACCAAACTGGTGCATTTAAAATTTTGAAATGGCTCCTGTCCTGCTGGTAGCACCCTGTAGCATAGTGTTAAGTTATCCCAAATATGTTATTATGTTTTAAGCAAAATCAAGCACAGGGTAAATTCCATAAGCCACAAGCAAGGAAGGAAACAAAGAACAAATGGTTAGGGTAACTTTTCTGTGTGCTTCCATGTCTTTGCATAAAGTAATTGCTAATGCAAATGAAATCCCATTAATATAGAATAAAGGAACATGCTACAACCTGTTCAACAACTACCAGATGCCCACATATTGTTCAGAAGTTGACAAAAATGTTCTGTTAGTTATGAAATGATGTCATCTTTGATATCCATGATGTAATACAGTACATGTATGCCTATATTTAACTTGAATGCAATCAATACCACACTAGATAAGCATGCCAGATAACCCATCAGATCAATTAGAAAATATGTAACTCATCATCTATTAATGTATTTATGCAGTTAATGAATATGACATTTAATGCATTCAAATACTATATCAATATACTTGCTAACAAGATAATAGCTGCTCAAGAAAATACATGCTTTCAGAAGTAGTTTGTCAGATTAAATTCTACAAGTTTGTTCTCTAGTATTTTACAAACATTAGGCAAATCAGTTATATATAGTTGAAACATTTCGCATTGTTTATATTGCATGGTATTTTAGTCATAGTGAAGGGTTGCTGAATCAAATTTGAACAATTTATTTGCTTAATTTGAGCAGTTGATCAAGGGAGGAAGTCTAGTGGAGATGGTGGAAGGATGTTGTTTGATTTGAACTACAGTAATGAATATTTTTTTGTTAGGATTGAGATAGTATGTATCACATGTAGAATTCCTTCAGTCTGATTGGTCAATCAAATTTAAGATGTAGAATATGTTCAATCTGACTGGTCAGTCAAATACAACTGAACAAGATTTTTGCTAAGAAATCTATTTGTTCCTAGTCTCTTGTTTTTATCTGTAAGATGAAAGCATAGAAACCATGGTATCATCTAAGTAATTTAGAGTATTTTAAAAAAAGTTTTGCCTGCTTCCTCAGGCTAGGTCTTATATTCAGAAATTTATTTTGGATGATCACCTGCTTAAGGTGAGCTGTTCTTCACAGAAATGTGAATGTCTCACATCTGTGCCACACACCCAAACTGCCTTACCTTTTTTCTTTAATATTTATTAAGCTAGGCAAACAAACTGCTTTTTGGAGGGTGGTGAATGGATGCTGATTGGAGGTGTAACCTCTTTTATATGATTATTTACAGTAAGGAAGATATCACAAGGGTGGTCAGAATGGAATAGTGTTGAATCTGCTGGAAGGATATCCCCACCTCCACTTACTCACCCACACTCAAAGGCCTTTTAATACTGAAGGTGAAGCTATATTAACACTTCAGCATATTTTACTCTTATCAGTGTAATATACCCCTGGAAAGACACTAAAATGCCCATAACTATAAAATTAGATGCTGTGAATTGAGTTAAGTATTTAGAGTTCAGTCACCTTGTCTTTGTATCCATGAACATTCTACCTCACTAATTGTTTATGGTGGTAAAGCATCTGGGAGGAGGTTCTTCCCATTCCATTTGCTTCACTCACTCTGCTCCCCTGCCCTTACCCCATATCCCACCCACCCCAGCACCTCTACTCATATCCCAAGCAAACCACTCCCCCTCATTCCTATGATCCAATTATATACAACTCTACCTTGTCCACACCCACATTTCATTCACAACTTATCTTCTTTTATATAACCAAACATATCTGCTTTCCCTTACATCCATCACCTTGAATTCTCATCCCCCCTACCATAACTCTTTGCATTTTACTCTACTTCACCATCACAATACAATCACCACCTCAAACTATCTTATATTAACTCCAGGCTTACCACCTTCTCTTCTGCTATACACACAAACATTGGACCATACTTTTACTACTGACCAGTCACATCTCCCCCATCCCTCCTTATAACAAACCACAAGGTAAAACACCTAAGCACATTGTCAAAGCCCACCCTGAAGTCAAAACATTTCCAACCTTACCTTCAGCTGCACACATATCACATGATAACATAATCTATATTTATGCCTGATATTACATTCTAACACATAAATATCACTTTTACTATTGTTAAACTCACTATCAGAGTTGACATGCTCCTCCTAACCTGCCTAGCTTCTTTACTCTTAATTCTCAACCTCGCTACAGCTATATCCTTGCTTACCTCCACACACCAATACAAATCAACAATCTCCTCCAACCATCACCCTAATAAACAACACGGCTTCTCACATATCTCCTCCTAGCTTTTTCCCCTATACCATCCCATATTATTCAAGCCACAAATTGGCCTCCTCACTTCCTATGAAACCACACTTGACACCAGTACCATCACCTAGAAATAAAAAACAGTTCCTATGGTACTCAGTCCTTATTTCCTATCTACACAAATGTGAAGACATATATCATAACCCTGGCCCACCCTCTAATCCTAACCACAAGAGTAACCCCAAAGATTTAAACATACTTACACTGAATCTTAGCAGTGTATATGCAATAGAATAGCCCCACTGCATGCCTGGATTGATCAAAATAAACCTGACCTAGTACTAGCCCATAGAGAAACATGGCTACACCCCGATGTAAAAGACCCAGAAATAATAATTCCAAACTTTGCAATACCCAGAAGAGATAGACCTAAATAAAATGGGGGTGGGATAGCACTTCTACATACCTCTACACTTAACATCACACCCTACACCAGTAATATACCCATCTTTTCCAGTGCTGAGGTAGTAATCTCTTTTTTGAACCTCAACATAGCAAAAATATTTTGCATAATAGTATATATATCCCACCAGGTAGCACTATACCAGTGTCGGAAAATATTTTATCCGCGACATCCCAAACAATAAACCTCAAAACAATAATCTTAGGAGACGTAAATACAGACTGGCAAACCACAGCTTCCAACTCCTCCACAAACAGTATAAATATGTATGTTTTTTCTCAGCTTATCAATACTCCAAAAAAATAAAGGAATGATCTTACCTGCCAATCCACCCTAGACGGGATCCTGATATCCCACCCTAACAATTACTCCTCTTGTGCTACACTGTCTAGCTCCCTCAGTGATTATCTGCCAGCTTATTCACTTAGAACAAACTCCCAACAACTAAGAGTACACACTGTAAAATTAGTTATGAACTCAAACTAATTTTTATTAGCATAAATTCAACAATCTCCTACATGGTAGACTGGACACCCCTTAAACAACTACCCCTTAATGATGCTGTGCTATACTTTAATAATACCTTCCTTCACATACTTAATACCCTAGCTCCCACTCGTATGAAAAAAATCAAAAAGAACTCAGTGCCCTGGCTTTCTAAGGAATGTAACCATCTGATGAAGCAAAGCAACCTAGTCTGGAAAACCTGGAAACTAAACAAAGATGAACAAAATCATGTCAACTTCAAAACACTACATAACAAAGTGACAAAACTAATCAACAGAGATAAGATATCATATTATTCCCAGCTTCAACTCCAACATAAAATCAACCCTAATACATTTTTGCACTCCATATCTTTGCTATTTAACTGTGGAACAAATAGAGAGCACACCCTATCACCTGATACCCCTCCATCACAAATAGCCTAAAACTTAAACAAGCACTTCATAAAATCAATATCAGACCTACTAACACCCCTAATGCTGGACCCCCACGCCCTTCAACCTATTCAGACCCCAATCCCAGACCATCAACTACTTCTAACCCTGTCATTAATAACCCCACTACACAACAAAATGTCATACAAACCCCATTCTCATTTCAGCCCATATCCACTAACACCATTAAGAAACTGCTACAAAGACTAAAACCCTGCTCTACCTCAGCTGATAATCTTCCACCACACTACCTCAAACTGGCTGCTAATTCAATCACCTACCCAATCAGTATCCTTATAAATAGGTCTTTATTTGAATCAGAAGCACCTACCATATGGAAAAAATCTCACATCACCCCCATCTACAAAGGAAGCAACTCTTTTGATTCATCCAATTTCTGCCCTATATTCATCTTGTAAACCATGTCCAAAATTCTTGAGAGAGATATCCATCAGCAGATAATGCAGTATATATTTCAAAACAATCTTTTAACCAAAACCCAACATGGATTCCGACATAGGCACAGTACACCTACAGCCCTATTATCTTTTACAGACACCGTGAACAAGGTCAGAGATGCAGGATGGTATACAGCCTCAGTGTTCCTTGATCTCTACAATGCCTTTGACACAGTATCTTACCCCTTACTACTGAACACACTGTCTAACTTAGGCTTCTCACATAACATAGTAAAATGGTTTCAGAGATACCTCAATGATTGTAAACAAGCAGTGAAAGGGTCCAACAAACTCTCACCCTTTCTCCACAACCTTCTGGAGTCCCCCAAGGCTCCATCTTAGAACCCCTACTCTTCAACATTTTCACAAACAACCTTCACACCGTCTCTCACCCTGGGACCCTCATTCAGTATGCTGATGATTCCACAATAATATGCACTGCTCAATCACTACCAGTACTACTTTTAAAAACTCAATTGTCCTTTACTGCAAACAACTCCAGGCTAAGAAATGCCCAGCTCTTTCTTAATCCAAAGAAGACAAAAACTAGTACTCTTTCATCCCAAAATCATCTCCCCGTTACTGAACTTTTTAACATCCTTTCATCTGACAACACTGTCATAGAAATAGTGCAGAAAAACAAACTTGTAGCAGTTATCATTGACAATAAACTTTTATTCAACCCCATATACACAGCAAAATATAAAGAAAACTCTTCAAAAACTGGGACTCTTAAACATTTCTTTACTGCAGCAGCCAAAATACCCTTGCAAAAACATTTTTACTTCCCTCCCTTCTTTATGGTGCCCCTATCCTAACTAACTTACAAACTTCTACCGTAAGCAAGATGGAATAGTGCTACAAGAAAGTTGCAAAGTTTGCCACAAACTTTAAATATCACACACACCACTGTAAACCACCCCTAGAATTAAACTGGCTTGGACTCCCTAGCCAACTTACCATTACTCAGCTATCCATCTTGGACAACCTTATTGTCAAGTCTACTGCCTGCCCTGCACTACCAAATCTAGTCACACCTTACATGCCAAATTGATCCCTATGATCAGAAGACAAAAATCTCTTAATATCTCAAAACCCACATGGAAACCAGTTCACTCTCTGTATTCATACTCTGTCTCTATACTTTGAAATTCACTACCTCTAGCTACCAGGTCCATGCCTGGCCTAACCCATTTCAAAGCCTCTTTAAAAAAATCATCTCAAAAATACATGAATCTGCTCCTACATAAAGCCTGCCTAATGCTTAGCTCTTCCTCTTCTTCCACATTAGCCTCATCCTCCTCTTCTGTCACATTTCAGTCCTTCATGGTCTGCAAGATCCTAAGGCTCTTCTGGTTCTATACTATATCTTTAAGCTACTGCTCAGGCTGTATTGCTTCTATTCTTTTTCACTGCCTCACTATATTTCTGCATCACTAACTTATGGCTATTATTTTCCTAACTGAAACTAACATTCTATTTTTTTTTTCGTGTACTATAGCAATCAATGTCACACATTGCATTACCTGTGTACTGTTTTTTGGACACTACAACATGTATGGTGGGAGTGACTATTATTGTCTATAATGTTTTAACTGTATAGAATCATCTAGATGTGTTGTATATTTTGTAACCTCTTGTAACATAGTTTGTTTTTTAAATTTATTTTTGTACACTATTTCTAATGTAATTTGTATTGTATTGCATTTTACTGTATTTGTATTGCACTGTATGTGGAGCTTTTGACTCCAGGCTTCTGCTGAAAACAGGTTCTGTACGCCCAGTCAGACCACCCCAGTAAACAAATGTCAAATAAATAAATAAATAAATAAATAAATGAAGTTCAGTGGTGATATTATGTGCTTATCCATGGATTCTAGAAATTCCAATCAGTTATAGAAGACAGAAGCGAGTATATGCAGTTGAGAGCATGAAGTTTGGTTATTCTGGATAGGGCATTTTCTGGCCTTTGTGGAGTATACAGGAGATTGGAGGTAATATAATGCAGTAAGTATGCAACATCACAATGGGTATTGGGGAACCTGACAACGGGTATTGTGGGGGCTCAGTGACATAAGAATGGACAGAGATGACTTTTATTTATTTATTTGACATTTATTTACTGGGAAAGTCTGTCTGGGTCAAATGCACCCATTTTCAGAGGAGGCCCAGGGAAAAAAGTTCCGAACTCACAGATAATTATGTACATCCATCCATACATATTACTATATCGTTAATTTAAAGTTGTATTAGTGGTTTAACTGCATATACAGAACAATACAGCCAAACAGTTTAACTTCATATACAGAGTTAATACATTTAAACATCCATGCAGGAACATACAAGTTATTTACTTCATTAAAACCGGAGATATGTATTTTACATTCTTACACAGGGTAATACATATTACTCTTCATTTCTTTTTTGTAATTTGACACTGGGATGTGTTGTTGAGCAGCCATTACATTATAATAGAAGAGGAAAAGCACTGTGGTGAGATAAAGGAAGAGTTTAAGGCGGAGATGGTTTTGGTAGTTGTGTCAGTCAGGTGGTAAAAATGTTATGGTTATGTTAGCCAAGAATAGATCGGCCAGGGTGGAAATGTCAAGGTTAAGTTAGCCAGGAGTAGACTAGGTGCATAACCAGGTATTATGTAGATGTTAAATGTAAAACATTTGTAGTCCAAACAATAGCAGGTAGTTCCAGTGTAAAAAACTATTCTTTATTCAACCACAGACATATAAGCGCTTTCACAGATAACTTTGGCTTCTTCAGTTACTTGACATTAGGTAGATGTTGTTTTAAGGAGGATTTGAAGGCATCCAGGTTAGTAACTGTTCTCTTACTCTCAACCTCTTAGAGCAATAAATCTGGACAAAGCGACAGATCAATACCGTTTATATTAAGTACAACTATTCAGTATTGAAAACTGGGGCCTCGGATCTTCATAAACTTTTTCAACTACTTAAAATATTTCCCGTACTGCAGCACTTCAATCCAAACAGACTTGTGGACCTCCAGAATGCCCCCCCCCCCCCCCATAACAGATCCGTGTTGGCATGTATGGGAGGAGGAACGCAATACTTGTGCCATCTTGTGGCATCTGCAGGTGAAGAACCCGTGTAGCTCCAACAAAGGCTGAAGGAAAAAAACTCAGTATATTAAACTTGTTGCTGCAGACTCGCGAAATAACTGAAGTATTGCAAGGTAATAAGTAAACACACAGGAAGAAGAAGCACCCAGCTTAAAATGGAAAGCAAATTCTACTAAAAGATAACTCCATTTGTAAGCATTATTAAAATCATCCCATGGAAGATCGGAATTTCTGCTAAAGGACGCATCTTAAAAACATGTGCATCAAAACTGAACGATCTGGATGAGAGAAAAAGAACACAATATCAAGTCAAGTGGGAATGCGTAGTCACGTTTTGGTAACCCTGATGGATTTTCACCTTTGGGCACTAACCATTTTATCTTTCAAAAACGTGAGAATTATTTTACTTTAGCAAAGCCCGTAATTTGACGGCATGCGCTTCGATTAGAAAATTAAAAAATTGCCCCCGTTTTCGGCCCCTTTGAAACAAAGGACCAGCATATATACGGCTCACGTAACAGTGACCATTTTGGTCCATATAGAGCGCTTAGGTTTGCCTTGTACTAGGCATGCTTAACCCTTTACGGTAACCTCTGGAGTACACAGCAGACAGCTTTCCCCGGCGTCAATATGCTGTCTCATTACTACGAAGCTTGCCTACCTAGTACTTCACAAGCTTAAGACTGCATCTTGACTTACGCCAGAGTCTCAACTCCGTTTTTTTTTCTCTTCATATTGCAAGCCAGGAAAGGAAATTGTATTACATTATGTAGTCCTGCCGTTATGTAAGCTTCGAGTTTGGAAGCCACAGTGTCACCTCCGTTACTCACGTGCAGTGGGATCAGAACCTGGGACCCTCAGCTCTGGAGCATTCACCGGACCTAAGTATTTAATGAAAGGCTGGAGCCCAGGGCCAAAGTACTGCTTGGCCGCTTGCAGCTCCCCCGCTCCATCTCCCCCTCTAGCGTTTGAACGCAGTTCAGCAGCGTGTGTGATCGTTTGCAGATGAAAGAACAGGGAAGCAGCAGCAGCAGTGGGTATCATTGCGGTTCAGGAAGCTTTGCAATCACCTAAAAATTAAAACGACGTTAAAACCTCAATGACGGGATAAAAGAAGACGCGGGAGAGAGAACAACAACAGTTCCTTACTAGACTGCATGCGTGTTTGGGTCTGCAGGAACATTCTTGTCTTTTATAAATGCTATTAGGTCCTGGCGATCAACAGTGAAGAGGAGCAGCAGGTAACTAGTACTTACAAGTTTTCATTTATCATTGCACACTTAAGAGCCTCCCTTAAGATGATACATCTGTATTGATTTCAAGAGATTAAATCTTACAAATTGATAGAGAAAAATGCTTGAATTAAAAAAAAGTGCAGTCTTTGGCATCCGGGAGTATTTTCCTTCTACCTACAGGCTTTTGGTCGGTTTAGTGTGCTGGTTTCCACATCATTTCCATCTTACATTAAATCGCCGAAACAAACTATGCCAAGTTTTCCAGCAATCCCAGCAAACTAGCATATTAGATATTACCTGAATCATCAAACTTTGTGATAACAAACTGAGCTTGCTCTATTTTGCTTAGACAGAGGATGTTGTTTGCTGTAATTGATGTGCCAAAGGTCCAGTACCATCTTCTTTCATGTTGTCTTTCACACTGCACTGCTTTATTACACTTTACAATAATTGTGTGGTATAGCTTAGGTGTAGTACAACGACAAATACAAACTGCTCAATTATGACATCTAATTTTAAGTCAAGCAGCCGTTTAGATCTTCAGTATGTCAGTACTGAAAAATAACAGCAAGTGCACATTGTGTTAAAATTTTGTTACAGTCTCCGATTTTGCCTTGGACCTGTCCATGGTACTTCCTAAATACTTTCAAGTGCTGCTTATTGTAGGGCCTATTACTGTAGCCCCTAATGTCTCAGTATGGTTCAGCTGAAGGAGGTGTATGTATGCAACGCTTTGTGACCCTTCTGGTACTGATACCCGAGTTTGGTGTAATTTAAGTTGAGGAGAATGCTCGTGTGTATGTATATATATATATATATATATATATATATGCATATATATATGTGTATATATATGTATATGTGTGTGTGTGTGTGTGCGCGCGCATGTGTTTGTATATATATATATATATATATATATATATATATATATATATATATACTTACGTTGCAGAACTATGGGATTCAGGAACAGCTTCTTCCCTAATGTTATTAGGCTGCTGAACTCTAATAACCACTATACTCCATGATGTCCAACCGAGTCAGTAGAAACTGTCTCAATTTGTGCAAGAACCTGGTTACCAGTCTCATCTAATACTTAGTGCAATATTCACCATGACTGTAACTTATAGGCCAACTAGGGCAGTAGCAATGCAGTAAAATATATCTTCTTTCAGTGCAATACATGTGAATTCATAAATTAAACATAGTGCAATACTGTACAGTCCATAGTGCAATACTCTAAAGTTCACAGAGCAATACTCAATGTCTCTTTCTGTGCAAGGATCAATGCAATATCTTAACCAAGTCCCTGTGCAGTACTAAAGTCTCATGCAAGTAAATGTTCAGTTCAAAAAGTGTTAAAATGTGTTTCTAATTATGTGCATTAGTCTGTGTACCTGCGTGCCTGTGATGTAATAGCCAGATGTTACATGTGTAAATGTCTGTGAAAATAGTCTATATGTTGTCTGCACATTGAGTCTGGAGATACGGAATTCCATTCAGTTTTTGCACTTGTGTGATTTCTGAATAACAATAAAGTTTACTTTGACTTTGACTTGCCTTTTTTGACTTTATACCTGCAAGCAATGACAAGTAGTTTGTAAACTGGTTGTTAGAAGTAATATTTTTCACTATTTATGATTGTTAAAGTTATGTACTAGGTACTTGCTTAATTAGGTAGGTGTGATAAGGAGTATGTTGTTACACAAAGTGCCCTCCTTCAGCACACTCACACACACACACACACACACACACACACACACACACACACACCATTTTATTAATGAACAGTAGAACTTTGGAGTGTATTATAGCTGTGATGCTTTTAAGCAATATATTATACACAGAACACTCTGTCTACACTCCAAAACCAAGGGGGTAAATTCCCCTCTAAAGAATACTTGAACATCTCTGTTAAACACTGTGCAAATGTTACATTACCCCACAGATGGCAGTGAAAAGCAGATTGCAATGCAAATGAAGTAACAGCTTTAAAAATGATTACACAACTTGCAGTACCACATAACTTTGTTCACATGCTTCTCTAGAGGTATAGACCCACAGAAAAGACTAGTTGTACACAAAATATTTGCATGCAGTGAATTAAACGTGGCAACATTCATACAGCACTGCAGAATTTCATTCTTGTGAAGCTGCAACATTCCTTGTGCTACCAGGCATACACGGCAATTAAAATTCTACAAAGCAACATGACTGGGTGTTTGATCACAGCTAGTTGATGTTTTCTCTAAATGGATGTCAAGAAATTCATCTCTTGGTCATAGCTCTCAATGTGAATTTGGTGGTATTCATTTCTCAAATGCATTGTAAAATGGCTATGGTAGGAGGCCCAAGCATAATTCTCTGTGTAAGGAGTAGTGATTAAGCAAGCAGTAATGCCAGAGAAGGCAGGTGTTGCAGTAAAATAATGGACTATCCAGGGTAGGTTGTGAGGCCTAACACCACAGGCTTCTGCTCTATGATTTTTCTCTAATGTCCACTTGGGAGAGCGTTATTGCAGTTAGAAAATGGGCAGCCTATGGATATGTATTTGATAAGTTTTTTTGTAACTGTTATTATCAAAGTAAAATTATGTATATGATTTAGATACAGAATAGTTATTTGGTCGCAACCCCTATAATACAAGGTGTATTTCAGTAGACAGAGAGTTATTAAATTTTTGTTGCATATGTAGTAGCATTCCCCCCATTTCTTGTTTGGCAGAGGCATACACGCATACATTTACACACATGCACCCACAAAGACACATACACACACACACACACACACTCACATACACACACGCACACGCACACGCACACGCACACACACACACACACACACACACACACACACACACACACACACACACATACACAAAGTCATACTCAGATCCACAAACTCATTGGCTCATACAAATACAGATACTTAGACATACACATGTCCACACATACAGAAATACAAAGATATGCAAGATGAACATACATGTACACAGACACATACACACACACACACACACACACACACACACACACACACACACAAACAAATAGACAAATGTGAAATGCATGCACAAACACACAGAGACACGCATGCACAAACACCCACACACAAAGAGATATGGATACACAACAGAGATATACACATACACACATACACACACACACACACACACACACACACACACACACAAACAAATACGTACATTCATATACAAAGACACACTCATAATCTTGCTCACATAGTCAGCGCTTATTTATTAAAGCATTTTTTTTTCATAAAATAATTATTGTTTTATGTTAAAGAATTAAACAGTGGAAACAACGGGTATTTAAATGCTTCAGACTTATAACAGATAGTATGTAAAGTATGAGTATTTAATAGATACTTAGGCTGTATCATTGATTATTGAGGAGAGAGCAGTAAAAAGAAAAAGTATCCCCCATGGAGTTCAACTTCATCACGATGAAAACAGATGATCCCAATATTGAATTAGCAATTTAAAGAAAAATGTACCAGAATTATTTTTTCTACTGTTAAATATTGATTTTCAAGCCAGGATTAGGTGTTGTTATTTTTCAGTGGGTTCTCCCTGTACATTGGTTCACCCTTTTGGAACTCTGAGTAACTGATGAGGTTTTATCATTTTATAAGCCATTTCCCAATACTGTACATATTCACAACAGCATAAAAGAGCATTTACGCTCAAGGCTGAAGTATAGCTACAATGAATATACTGAAAACTGGGGATGTTTCATTATTACATCTTATTCAGTGCAATACTTTTGTATCAGTTTCAGTGGTTTATTTTAAATAGTTAAATTGCTTGAAGTGCTCCCGATTTTTCTGTTTAATATTACAACAGCCAATAGATTTTCTTTTTTGCAATTTCACAATTGATACGGATCACACTTTTTTCTGATGCATTTAAAGAACTGAAGATTTAATAATGTTGTTAAATCATATTTCCAATAGTCAGTTTGAATAGATTGGTGGATCAATTCTGTAAGATACAAAAACATCATGGGAGGGTACAGGTACTTCATGTTTTACTAACTATAGGGGGTTTCAGTGTTTCATAACACAGGCACAGCCAAAGTTCTAGAACTAGAGCCCCCCCATGATTAAATAAATTAATTACTCACAACGCTGGTTTGTCAGTACTATACAGTGGTATTATTTAAATGTCAACTACCTGAAGATTCAGCTGCACAAAAAAATGTTTAAATGTTCAGGTCTTCAAATCCACACATATAAACATTTTTTGTGCATGGGGGGTGTTGGGGGATAGGGAGCAGACCACCCCTTATAACTCCAAAATTACACAACCATAGAGAAAAGGCGTGAAGTTTACACATAGTAAATTATTCCCTGCAGTCACATAAAAATATACTAACAGTGATTTTCTATGAAAAAAAATTTTGACCCTTAAGTTCATCATCACTGATTGAAAATCAAAGAGTTAAAACCTCCTCCAGGTGACACTTAGGAAAGAGTATGGTAATTGTCTAAACTAATAAAAGTGAGGAGAGATGGCTTTTGGATGTTCTGTGCATGTATCTGCCCATTAATGTCTCAGCATAGTGACAGTACATTATTTAGATACAAATTATGCCACTTCTAGTCTGACTACTACAATTTACGTGTACGGCAAAAATTGAATTGTAGTAGTGAATTGAATGAAATTGTTTAACAGTATCTTTGTTTTACTGTTAATGTATTCTAGTTATTTAATTTCAAGGGATTGTTCAAAATTTAACGCTACATTTAAGGTTTATTTCATTATCTAGCAGTGATTTCAGATGTTGGCTATGTACTTGTTTTTCTTGGCAGCCACACTGATTATTTACTTTTTTTTTATTAATCCTGTCCTTCTGCTAGTCTCAGTAGGACTCAATGTTGTTTACCTCCTGAATGGAGTACAGTGAAGTATTTAGGATGCAAAACTTTCGCTTTACATAACCGACATTTTATATGAGCCCATTAGCTAAGAGGCACGTGGCTGTTGGTGTTGTGCTATAAATGCTTGTCCCATCCAAGAAAAATGTTCAGTGCTCCCAGAAACATACTAACACATATGTAACACTTATGTACATGTTCAGACATGTATGAGGAAGCATGCATTCTGCTAACCACATTCTTATAATAGATAAACTGATACAAACATAATACGTAGAACCACACTCTGGATCCTGGCATTCATCTATTAAATAAAACCATGGCCATGTACAGACACAACAGCTGACAATAAGGTCAGCCCATGTGAGTAAAATTAGTTTCAGGCCTATCAGTTAAAAAAAAAAAATCAGTGAGAGAGATAGAAACAAAATGACACAGTAGAATTTTAATTTAATAATTTATTTTGTAATATTTTTATTTGTTAGTCATTTAAATTAGCTTGCCTGGCCCCAACATTGTAAATATCACTCAGGCTATAACTTCTTGCCACCATAAATGGTAATTATATGCAGTTGACTAGGTTAGTCACTCTTTCTTTTTAAAAAGTTACAGTAAAATGTAAAACTAGAGGTCTAAATGAGGATTTAAGACCACAACAGAGTGCTTTTGGATGTGTATGTCTGTGTGAGTAAGAGACAAACCAATGAAATGAGTATGCCAAGAAACAATTTAAGTTAAGCAGTTGGGGACACACAATGATCTAGATATTAAAAACAAAACAAGGGAGTATCTCCTATCTTTCTTCATACAAATGATTGATGTTCATTGATATTTCTGAATTACTGATACATAGAATTATTTTGCGCATAGTCACTGTGTGTGTAACTCTTCTTCATACCTAGACATCTGCATC
Source organism: Protopterus annectens (assembly GCF_019279795.1). NCBI lineage: Eukaryota > Metazoa > Chordata > Ceratodontiformes > Protopteridae > Protopterus > Protopterus annectens. The sequence goes on from NC_056731.1 coordinate 728,347,275, forward strand.
AGCATAAACCCCCTTTTTTTCATTTTGTAGATGTAGCCGGGGTGTCACATCAGCTATGACTGTCAGCCAGAGCCAATGGTCACACCTTCGGGTGGCTAGCCTAGTCACCTGCATATAATTACTTGTGATCTCTGCATCAAGGAGTAATATAAATATTTACCAAAGTGATATGTTCAGAATGCTTTCTGCTTGCATTCACTTTGTACAAAGCAATCCAGTGTGATTTCCCCATGACAAGTTGCTGTTTATTGATCATTTAAGGGAAAGTATTGATACAGAGAGATTCACATTACAAAGGCATTATCTAAAAGCAATGCATTTTGAACTTTCCTTTTAAAACGTTAATTTTCTCACCTTAACAAAATTTATGCAATATTATTTTTGTGTAAATGCAGTCAGAGAGGGTTTTTTCTTATCAATATGCCTCCTTTTTTTTTCCACCCCCAAATTAATACGTACAAAGTTCATGGTTACTTAAAAATTAGGGAAGACTGAAAACTTAAAAATTGCACTTCCATCTTGACTCAAAAGTTATTTTGTTCTAATGTGCACAAGCAAGTTCATTCCCAAAAATTTGTGACGAGAAGACACAGAGCTGCCGATTGTATGATGCAATCCTGACGTTTTACTGAGAGCACAAGGGGATGATGTATGCATTGTTATTTGGGTGACAAAATGTCTTGCAAACAATAACTTTGGAACAGAAATGAGTTATCAAAGATCACACCCATGGTTAGGCATGGTACGTTAGTTTTGGCTACACAAGAAAAGATGATTGATGCAGTGAAGCTACAAGAAATGATTTATAGACAATTATTTTGGCATACAATTCTGATATCTAAAACAGCATTAGCAGGGATGAAAGATAAAGAAAGTAATTTTACCAGAACATGATTCTTACAGTAAAACTTAAGAATGCCGCGATAAGGTGTGTAAAGTGATTTCAGTGTAAAATACAGACATGACAAGAGCAATACCAGCATTTCTGTATAATCAAGAATCTAATTAAGGGATTTTGCATGGAAATTGCTATTGCAATGTAACTTTGTGTAGCAGGAAAGCAGGACACTGGTTCAGCCAACAACTGTGTGATGTTAGCTGTCTGATGGTAAAGTGTTTATAAACCACATGGGTGTAAGAATGATTGCTGTACTTATGGGGAAAGTCTAGTTTTCTCTAGTTGCACTGACTTCACAGTGTCCAAGGAATAAAGACCCTTGGGGTTTGGAGTCAACCGTCAAACAGCTTTATGTGAATGCCATTTTAGAGTGATTGTTTCAATAAAGTGCCTGTCTTTTTGTGCACTTGCATTTGATGCAGGGATCAGTCTAAATTATATGCAGCTACCTAGGCTATCAACCCGATGATGTGAAAATTAGCTCTAGGCGATGGTCACTTTTGGTATGACATCCCTGTCACCATGTACAAAATGTGACAAAGAGGGCATGTAGAACAATTACATATAGTGATTTGTGTTAAAAAGCACACATATTGTAGTTTTTGGCTTAAAAATAACTTACAGGGTAGTCTGAACTAAAACACTGAAGTAACTGCTTGTGAAACTATTTACACAGAGTTGCAGAATTATTATAAAATTCTAGTTAGTGAATGTAATGCAAGTGAAAGAATCAAGAAGCACATCCATATTACTCAGAGGGATTTGAATATACAATAATTTCACAGACCCTTAGCATGAAAATAATATAAACAAATCAAACTGAATATGAGAATGAATCGTCTATGAATATGAGAATGAATTGTCTATGAATATGAGAATGAATTGTCTATGAATATGACAATGAATTGTCTATGAATATGAGAATGAATTGTCTATGAATATGAGAATGAATTGTCTATGAATATGAGAATGAACTGTCTATGAATATGACAATGAATTGTCTATGAATATGACAATGAATTGTCTATGAATATGAGAATGAATTGTCTATGAATATGAGAATGAACTGTCTATGAATATGAGAATGAATTGTCTATGAATATGAGACTGAACTGTCTATGAATATGACAACAAATTATCTATGAATATGAGAATGAATTGTCTATGAATATGAGAATGAACTGTCTATGAATATGACAACAAATTGTCTATGAATATGAGAATGAATTGTCTATGAATATGAGAATGAATTGTCTATGAATATGAGAATGAATTGTCTATGAATATGAGAATGAATTGTCTATGAATATGAGAATGAACTGTCTATGAATATGAGAATGAATTGTCTATGAATATGAGAATGAACTGTCTATGAATATGACAACAAATTGTCTATGAATATGAGAATGACTTGTCTATGAATATGAGAATGAACTGTCTATGAATATGAGAATGAATTGTCTATGAATATGACAATGAATTGTCTATGAATATGACAATGAACTGTCTATGAATATGAGAATGAATTGTCTATGAATATGAGAATGAATTGTCTATGAATATGAGAATGAACTGTCTATGAATATGAGAATGAATTGTCTATGAATATGAGAATGAACTGTCTATGAATATGAGAATGAATTGTCTATGAATATGAGAATGAACTGTCTATGAATATGACAACAAATTGTCTATGAATATGAGAATGAATTGTCTATGAATATGAGAATGAACTGTCTATGAATATGAGAATGAATTGTCTATGAATATGACAATGAATTGTCTATGAATATGAGAATGAACTGTCTATGAATATGAGAATGAATTGTCTATGAATATGAGAATGAACTGTCTATGAATATGAGAATGAATTGTCTATGAATATGAGAATGCACTGTCTATGAATATGACAATGAACTGTCTATGAATATGAGAATAAATTGTCTATGAATATGAGAATGAATTGTCTATGAATATGAGAATGAACTGTCTATGAATATGAGAATGAATTGTCTATGAATATGAGAATGAACTGTCTACGGATATGAGAATGAACTGTCTATGAATATGAGAATGAATTGTCTATGAATATGAGAATGAACTGTCTACGGATATGAGAATGAACTGTCTATGAATATGACAACAAATTGTCTATGAATATGAGAATGAACTGTCTATGACTATGAGAATGAATTGTCTATGAATATGAGAATGAATTGTCTATGAATATGAGAATGAACTGTCTATGAATATGACAATGAACTGTCTATGAATATGACAATGAACTGTCTACGAATATGAGAATGAACTGTCTATGAATATGACAACAAATTATCTATGAATATGAGAATGAATTGTCTATGAATATGAGAATGAATTGTCTATGAATATGACAATGAATCGTCTATGAATATGACAATGAACTGTCTATGAATATGACAATGAATTGTCTATTGATGAAAAGCCCTTACCATAGTGTGGTATCACCATTATATAAGCTGACTAGAAAACATGATGCAATAATAGGAACAAAGAAGAACTTACACAATTGTAAGATATGCTTATAAAACAAGACAGTTTGATGCTGCTCCAGAAGAACTGGAAAATTTATATTGAAAAAATAGATCTTTATTGATAAGTTTAATAGGCACAGTGCATCCGGTCTCAGCATTACTGTGTACATAGGCAACAAAACACATGGATTGTTTCACATCATAATGTAGGCAGACTGTGGAGCCTTTGCACAGCCTTTTAGACCCATGCATTTTATAACTGTTGAACGAAGCAGATTTCATACTAAGAGCCAATGGTAACATGAAAGTATATTTGTCTGTTTGTTGGACCTTGTGCATGCTTCCAATTCAAGGACAGAGGATGGGAGGCACTAAGAAACAAATTTGTGTGTTGCATTAGTGATATGAGTGTATGGACAAGGAGATGGCCAGCTGAAGGTTAGTGCTGTCCATATGGTTAGCTGCAAAAGATATAACTAGTGTACAGCAATACATGGTCAAGTGCACTGTTAATAAAATGTCCATTAAGCTGATAGAGAAGTAAACATGTTTCTATTCTGGCCCTTTTTCATATGATAACACTGATTGTCAGTTCAGTGGTTAGACATCTACGTATTATTCATAAAAAGGTCACAGTGAGAGCACATGTGCAAACAGTTAGGTAACACCAAGTGTGAAAACATAAAATACATTGAGAGCACATGCGCAAACAGTTGGTTAACCCAAAGTGTGAAAACATAAAAATAAACAGAAGGTACTTGATATGTCATTAGCCTGTACAGACAGTAAAACTGATTAAGCAGAAGTTAGAAATGATGTAAAAGCTGGATAAAATGAGGTACTGTGTTTAGAATTATATAACTCCAGGACATGCTGGAGGGACAGATTCATAACCCAGAGGCTCCCTTCACTCTGGAATAAAATCCCAGTCCAGGTTAGGCAGAGTCCCACATTGACTCTCTTCAAGAGGAATCTTGATGAGTGGATGGGAGATCGTAAGTTTACCCCGGCTATCACTTCTGTGTCACTGTTAGGCAGAGGCACAGTAAACTAACCTCAAAAAAAGGCATAGCAAAATTGGGTGGCGAAAGCCAAACACACTCTGGCTAGGCTTATAAATGCCTTAGGGCAGATAGCCTAGTATGAACCTATGAACCTATGAACCTATAATATGACAGAAAATACCATAAATTATGCCTGAGGTTGCAAGGATGGAGCCATAAATGAAGTTGACCACAAGCAGCATTATCCTGTGAGATGCCAGTGCTCAAAGTATTCCATTAAAGAAATCCAAGATGACATTAAATGTCCCTATTGGTGAGGAAGTGGGACCCTGCAGGCGAAGTTTAGATATTTGTATTGCCTTCTAGTAGAACACAGATGCTAGGCCTATCCTATGTAAATGGTGGGAACTTGTGACTGGAAGGGAATGAGTACAGGAAACTGACTTGAAAGAATATTTTTTAAACTATTAAGAAACTAATTATAGCAGCAATGCAGTGTTAATGAAGCCACAGCAGATAATCTGTTACAGCTGTTAGCAGAACCAAGAAGGATGTCTGTTGCAGAAACAGGAGCTTTAAAATGGAGAATGGCCAGAAGTGAAGCTGAACTAAATGCGAGATCCATATTCTACTGTGCATACCTTGTGTCGTATGCACTTAAGACATCAAGTGATACTGGAATTACAGGTACTGGAAAATACAAGATTGTGACGAAAGTGGAGTGGACTGGGTGGGACACCCCATAGTTCCCACACTCAAGAAAGACAAGACATGAAGTATTCACATTTGTACGAATTTTAAGGTTGCTGCTAATCCAACATTACACTGACTAGTATCCATTATTTTGTACTCCTAACGTAAAGGAGCACTTTACAAAGATTGCCTTCATACAATCATTATTGGTACTTGGGGGTGGAAAAAGATAGATGTATTTCTTTTAATATTTATCCATGAGACAATTATTTTAATATGACAGACTTATTTAAGGCATAACTCTCACAGATGTTATATGGCAAAGACTGATGGATCAAATTCTACAGGTAAATCCAGATATGTAGTGTTACCTTGAGAATGTATTACTGATACAGTGGTGAGGTGTATGATGTTTGGATGGTCTCAGGAAGCTTAAAGAAACATGAGATTCAGGCAAACAAAGTTATGAGGTGTTTGTAAAATAAAGGGTTTACTGAGGGCTTGTCATTGGACTAAACATATGACAAGACTAGAAGAAAGAGGTTGTGATAAAGACACCAAAACTTGAGAACGGTGTGTAGGACTGATATACTATTATCATGTGTTTTTCCCAAACCACTCAGTGGTATTGTATCTGTTAAACACAGTGTCACAGGATGGCACTATGCAGGAATTGATGGAGGTGAGTGAATGAACCTTCTTGGAAATGAAGGGATTGATAATGTTGAAGAAGGTCTTAAAACATGTAGATCTTTTCCTTCCTTGCCTTTTAGGCTGGCATGTAACACTTTGCCATGGGGAGAGGGAGTCTTTCTATAGCCAGGTTTGCATGGCACTGAGAGGCCCATCTTATTTTTTATATATCTTTAAATAGTGTTTCCCATGTTCTGAAGTATTTTTTACAGTTAACTGCATTTCCAGTTGTACTGCTTGAGTTAACATTGCAGGTGATTTTGCAAAAAATGAAGATGATAATGTGCTGTTGTGAGTTCCTAGTTTTTCTCTTTTTCATAATTGTTTTTCCATTCTTTAACTATACCCACAAACTGATGTCATATTAGGTATTGGGCAATTATTTACATACAGCTGCAAAGCTTTCTGGGTAAGCAAATGTAACTAACTTACTTTAGAAATGTATCTTCTTACTTATGTTATGGTTTGACCATTGCATCATCACCTGTTCATTTTCAATGTAATGTTTTTCACCTGTGAGAGGTAGCTAACAGGACATCTTTCTAGGAAATAAGAGCTTCTCTTGATGCATTTAATGTGGAAATACAGTAGCCTATAGACTAATTTAGGTAGTGATGCATTGTGCGTTTACTCTTTCGCAATGTCATGGATGCATCCAGTGCAAAATCAATACACTTTTGTACCCAAAAGCTGTATAATTTGAAATTATGTATGGTAAGGAGGCTATAACTGCAAAGGATTGTTACCTATGCTTCCTTCACAACATCATCATTTTAAGTAAAAAAAAAATAAACATAAGTATGCATAAATGGACACATAATCTCTTAGTCTGATTAAAGGAATAATGAAATTCAATCAACAATTACATACAAGGATCTTATGTTAGTAATGAATCACAAATCACTGATGCTAATTGTTAGCCCAAGGAAACACTGGTCAGTAATATCAGCAGCAGAATGACAGCAGTGTGCATTTTTACTTGTAATTACTGCTGTACACTTCTTGACACTACTGTCTGTAATTAAGATTGTTATGCATATAACTTATTACTCCACCCCATAGGGAACATTACCCAAACGAACCCTGAATAACTTGTCTAACTCCAGTTTTAATATAAATATCTGTATAGTTACTCATTTGTATCCATCTTTAGAGCTAATGCACTGCAAATGGCTGCATGCATTGTATTCAATTTCATTATGATATTATAATTAGGTTCATGGGTGTACACTAGGCTGATGACCACAAGGGCCTTTTTAAGCCTAGCCACTTATCCCAATTGTGAATCTCTGACAAATTCTGCTACCCCTGATAAGTGTAAGCAGGGGTTGGGAGGTGAAACAGTTACAAGCTAGGGCCTGGGAGATGAACTATTTACAGACTGCCTTTGTCCATTAGAGACATAGGTGCCAAACCAGGGATGAATTTCCTGTTCCCCATCCAGTTGTCCAAGTTGCACTTGAATGGGGTTAGGGAAGAATTCACCTTCACATGGATGGGGTGCCTGTTGCAAAGATGGGGTAATCTCTGTGATATATGCTTGTCTCTCCAGCAAGTCTTATTTATATCACAGGCAAGGTTTAAGTCCTTAGAACAGGTAATTCTGGTGCTGTTTGTTTTGCAGATATGCAGGAGGTTCATCAGAGTAGGGTCTGACAATGCCTTGTATGCCATTCATAGATCTCTCCTCAACAGCCTGTAGAAGACAGAATACAGGGACAGGGCCTTGAGGCGGTTTGCATAGGACATATTACTTATGTCCTGTATTCTTTTAGTGATGAACCTCTGTGGACATTCTAATTGTTGGATATGCCTGGTTGGGTACATACCAAAAGGGGCACTATACTCAATGATAAGGCTGATGAATGCTGAATACAGTGAAACAATGACTTATTTCGACCTAGATGCCATACCTTTGTTTATAAGTTTTTCTTTATAAAATAATAAAGTTTGATATATAAAATGCAAAGTTTTTGTTTATATTAGTCCATAAGTTGCACAGCATAGAATGATTTCCTCACTACTACAGACATGCGATGGTCAAAAATTTTCATTTTCCCTTTTTCTTAGATTCATGGTTTCATAAGTTCATAGATAATTGCTAGACAATATTTCTTAATACACCATTCTAAGCCTAGCCAATTTCCCTCCCAAAGGTGAAAATCAAGCACTGCGCCTTGTGCCTGGAAGTTAAGCACTTTAACCATTATACCAACATCTAATCATTGTACAGATGTGAATGTATTGTACTAGTGTGACTGTACCAGTCTGAATGTATTCATGTATTTACATTTATTTAAATGTTTTATGTAGTTTGTACCAGTTCAATATGCTACCTTTTCTAGTTTTTTTTTTTCTAATTTTCTGTCATTTTCTAACACTGCACTGTGAGAGATGACAGTAACATGCAATTTATCTGTAATGATTTGTATTATATCTTGTATTGTATTACACCAGTGGAGCTTTTTTCCTCAGCTCTCTGCTGACGATGGGTTCTACACCCAGTCAGATAAATGAAGAATATAAATAAATATGTAAATCACAGAAGAATAATCCTGTGATTGCAAAGCGGTTGGACATCAGTGTAATGCTGATAGTTTTGACTGTCAAGCCCCAAAGGTTTACACTGCACACTCAGTGGATGTGCTCTGTATGATGTAAGTGGAACAGTTACCCATCACCAAATAAAATGATGCAGTTTAATTGTAGATGTAAGACCTTGTCCTAATGGGATGGTCTAAAGGTGGCAATTCACTTTAACAGCATATGAAGCTTGGAAACAGTATTTACCTATAGTGGTGGATCCAGTAAATGAGGAACAATTACAGAATTGTAAAAGTGAAATTTCTGTTTCAGAGTGCTTCTGGTAGGTTGGAAATGAAAAAAAATTAGGAATTAGGAAAAGGTTGCTCTAGATGATAATTACTTCAAAATGCACTGCTATAAGCAATGTTTAATCCCTGCAGACGGTCTATAGTGACATAGTAGTATGTCCAAACAGATTATGCAGGGCCTTGTATATATGTGGCTGTCCTAATTTCAATGAATGCTCATTCTTCTGGCTAAGACATATATGCATGGTATCAGCTGCAGCAGAAAAAATTACCCACAATCAACAGTCCATGGCTGACTTTTATATTGCTGAATGGCACCCAGTTACATAGCAGAAAAGTCTGTTCAGAGGATAGGAAAGTAGCCAATTCTATGAAGCACTGATGTAAGACATTCTACTCAAAACAAAATAATATGTCTATCCCAAAAACACGGGGCACATTAAACTAGCAACAGCAATGCTGCGTATAAACCTTATGTCAACAATGTACCTACTGAAATCTGCTGTTTGAAGAACAGTACAGGACAGACACTGTCAACACATGAATGACATGCCAAATAGTGTTTTTGTATATAACATTATCTGGAATTGCATTATTATAGGTTCATAGATTCTTATTGAGCTTACAACTATGGAGACCATCTAGACTCTCAGCCTTGTCATACAGTACTGGTGAGAAACTAACAATGTACCCACTTTTAAATAGATTTTCCCACAAATCCCAGGTGATCATTTGTGATCACCCATCCAGCCATCTAGAATGCTTTTAAAGGTTGCTAGGGAAATACTGTGCTTGATACAATATGTTAGGACAGCCTATTCGAGAAATGGGGGTACACCTGGTTAGGTGCTTACCATGCTATCTGGCACTGTTGATGTGGTAGTATAGTTTCAGGTCTCAAGAGTGTTTTTTTTTTCTTTAATGCTGGTTCTGTTTCAGTGAAGGAGTTCAAAGAGTGTTGGTTCATTTGTAGCAGCAAAGTTTAAGCAAAGATTACCACTAAGGAGCCTGTAGGACATTGAGTAGAGGGACAACGCTTTTAGTATGTCTGAGTAGCCAAGAGTACTAAGACCTGAGATCTTTTTGGATAGGAAACTTTAAGGCCTTTCAAGCTGGTTCAGGTGGCTGTTGAGGTACATGCCAAAGGGAGTATTATATTCAGTGATTAGTCTGGTGAGGGATGAATGAAGTGGAGCTATAACTTCTTTGGACTTTGTGGAGATATCATGAAAAATAAGGAGTGAAAATTAGAAGGATTTTCTAAGCACCACAAATATTTGTTCACCAAAGGAGAGTCTGTTATCAACATATACAAACTCTGGTTCTATATTACTATGTCAAATTTAAGTGGAATGTTTTCTATATGGTAAACTGGAGTAATGCCAGATTTACTAAAGGAATCTATTTTGTATTTCTTGGCACTAAAGGCAAGCCCATGATTAATACACCAAACATTTGTTTGGTTCAGCCCTACCTAGAGAGTGTCAGTATCAGAATGGGATTTTATAACCAGCCTTTTTGCAATCATCAGCAAATTGATATTAGCTTGTTTGTCACAGAAATTAAATAACAAAGTGGAGGGGACCCAGGACATAGCCCTGTCACACATCACTGATAAAATTTTTCTGTGTAGAGCAAGCACTCCCTAACCTCAACAGTATTAGCCAGTTATCTATCCAGTGAATCATGCTTATTTATTTACTTATTTATTTGATAACAGGGTTGGTGGAGTAGTCCAAAGACCTTTTCAGCTGTGATTTGGACTCAGAGACAATAAATCATGCAAGGAAACTTAAGTCATACACTTCAGCTATGATGGAGAGTTAAGTTTACATAGCTGCAAAACTTTAAAAAGTTCATATACAGTTATTATACAGCTTGAAGGGTGGCCACGGTGGTTCAGTGGTTAGCATTGCTACCTCACAGCAAGAGGTTCTCCGGTTCAGTTCCTGGCTGGGGTGCCTTCTGTGCGGAGTCTGCATGTCCTCCCTGTGGTCGTGTGGGTTTTCTCCAGGTGCTCCGGTTTCCTCCCAAAGACATGCTGTAGGTGGACTGGACACTCTAAATTGGCCCTAGGTGTGGATGTGTGGGCCTTCTGTGGAAGGTTGGGTGCCGGGCTGGCAACTTGACACCGTAAAACTCCACTGCCAATCATGAGCGGACAGGTGATCCACTGTGGCGACCCCTAACCAGGAAAAAGCAGAAAGAAGAAGATACAGTTTTTTAAAAAAGAAGAATGTTATACCTCTCTTATACACTTCTACTAAAGTAGCAGGTTTATGTTAGTTTTTTTCAATTTCCATGGATTATAATGCAATTTGGATAATGAAATTGCTCCTTAAAGGTTTAAAATTGAATGTCATTATAAAAGACTCTAACGTAAGTGAGAAAAAAAATGGAGATTTACTTAAATAGACCTAAAAAGTAAAAAGAGCATACAGGAGTAAGAAGACTTAAAAGGCAAATGAGAACCACTGAGTGACTGTAAATATTTTTAGAATGTTCCCATGTATAGGTTTGTTCTGAGATTGGAAAATTTGTTAATAGTACCAGCTTTGGGGAAAGCACTGTGGGCCTTTACAAAGTCCAGATAGGTGGCTTGGACTATACACCTCTTACGCATTTCCTCTCAAACCCTTTCAAAGAACTCAGCCCAGCTGAGCAGTCATGATCTTCTTTTTATTAAGACAAATTGGTGTCTATTCAGGGGTTTAAGGTCACATATGTAAATAATTATTTATCGTTTCAAATATATAATTATTGTAGTGCAACTGTAATATGTAAAATAGTCTTGTAAATAATACTAGTGAGACTAATAAGCTTGTAATTCCTAGGTTCAGTAGAAGGACCACTTTTATGCAAGGACAGACAGCAGTACTCTCCACATGTTAGGGAATGTAACCAGTGAAAATGGCCAGGATAAAGAAGCGGTGGGGGTGTTGTGCTTGAGGAGACTTAGACCTTGTTATTAGAGATCCAGAGATATTGTCAGGACCCATGAAACTGGTATTTTTAATGTTGTAACATGCCAAAAACCTAGAGTCCAAAGTGATATCAGAAGTAGAGTTGTGACTGTGAATGGGGTGGACAGATGAGAGGATGGGTGAGATGAAGCTGGAAGAGAATTTGTCTGCAAGATTATTCATAATTTTCTCAAGGTCAGAGAAGGAGAAATCATTAGAGATAATCTGAGTATAGAATTACTGGTTACTTTTAAGCTTTGTAATGTAGTTGAATAAGGCCTTATGATTGTCATTTGATTTAGTTGCAACTCAAAGATGCATACTTGGCCACACATTCCCTAATGATAAGTTTGAGGAACTTACTTGGCAGTTTAAAATCCCTTTTTATAGTCATGAAAAGGGCAGCATTGATGGCCAGAAGTTTTTTTCATTTTTGTTATACAGTTTGTCGATGTGGTAGTTCCACAGAATGGATCAGTTTTAACCTTGTCATCCTGCTTTAGTCAGACTGGTACAGACGTATCAATACATCTGGCGAAGAGGGACTAAAATTCAGAGGATTAAGCAGGAGCCTAGAGTGCAAGGTTTCCTGAGGAGCTGCATCATTTGTGTTTATAGGTGAGTAAATAATAGGTAACTGGCTTTGAAATAATCTCTGAATATGGAGGCGTTATTAAGTATCACAGAGCAGATTGTCAGGAGAAGGTCATAGCAAGATATTATATTATATGTGATAATGAGTGAGTAACAAGTGGAGTGGTGTAATCAAAGGAAACATTTGTGAGGAAAAGGTCAAAGATAACAACACCACTGCTGGGAAAGAGCACAATGTGGTCCATGTCCTTGCATCTATAAAGTCCAAAAAAAATTGTTGTTGGTAATATGTGTTTGAAGTATATGTGTGGAAAATTGAATTTGACCATAAGAAAATTACCTAGTTCTATGGTTAATTTTTCTAGCTAATTAAGGTATTTATGCTGTGAAGGGGTCATAGATGGGGCCCTACAAGTGGTTGTAACATGTTACTTAATATTATTGTATGTAACTAACACTTCAACTGTCTGTAGATATGGGTCATGTAGAAAATGGTGAGAAACAAGCTATTGGCTAAATATCTGGTAGCCATTGTACTCCAGAGCAGATGAAGTAATTACAGTGGAACCAGATGTCTGTAGTTACAGAGATGATGATATATGTAAGGATAAAGGAAGGCCTCAGGTTAAAAGACTGTGCTGTTTATGCTCCTGGCATTCAGTATTATTATATTATCTGATGGAGAGTTTTTGTGACATCCATAATGTGCTGTGAACTCTGCCTAAACTTGCCACTATGAGGGGAGCAAATATTTAGCCAGTATGTGAAAACCAAGGGGTGAAAAGTGTAGAGTGGGTTTGGGGGGCTTGCTTGTTGACTATTTCATGCCATGTAGCTGCATACTGAATTCACCTAAGATGATACAAAATAACCCCTAAATTAAGAGAACATCAGACAGGTGGAATAATAAACAAATAAAGGACTTAAGAAAAATAAAAGCATGCCATATGCACAGACAAGTCACATAATCCAAATCCAACTGCAGATCCTTCTTTAATTATATCAGAAAAAATAGAAAATAACACCCAACATTGCCCTAAGCTTATTCATAATGGCACTACCTTCCCTGATCCAGTGGATATGGCCACCTTCATTTCAGAGAAATCGATCCCAAACCAGCATATCCCTGATGGAATCAAGCCACCAATCATCACAAAAGAGCATGTGCTGATGGTGTTCTCCAGATCAAAGAACATGTCATCCATGGGGCTTGAAAACCTTAATTAATAGCAGAAGCAAGCACTGGTAGACACACTCCTTAACCTCTTCATCTTGAGCCTAGCAACTGGCTTTGCCCCATGAGAGTGACTCACAGCTTTTATGGTGCCAACTCACAAGGGTGGCCCAACCTCAGATCTGTCACCCTAACAAGTCTTATATGCAAAGCCATGGAATGTATCATAACTGAGCTAATTAACTAGGATATTAAACACTTTATCAGACCTGACCCCCCAGTTTGGCTTTGTCAAGGGAAGATCCTATTAACATCTCTGAGAAGGTTACTAAGGGTGTAGACTGTGGAAAAGCTGTCAACGCTGGGTATGTTGATCTGACCGATGCATTCAATACCATACCACATACAAATATAAAGTTCAAGAAGCTCCAAATTGAACTGTTTGTGGTTAGGTGGATAACTAACTGGCTCAGAGACAAGTCTTGCATAACATGAGTAGTGGGAACATCCTCTGAGAACATAAATGTGAACAATGGAGTTCCTCAGGGATCTGTACTGGGACTTTTGATTTTCAAAATCTATTTCTCTGACCAAGACTTATCCAGTGAGGATGTCTAGCTAACAATGTTTGTGGATGATTATACACTGGGAGGTATCATCAAGTCCCTGTCTGATATACCTGCACTCCAACTGCAGTTTACAATTGTCACTCAAAGGAGTGCTAAGAATGATCTTAAGCTCAGTGCCAAAAAATGCAACATGTTTGCATTTGGAAAGCATCCTCATGCTGTGTCTTACAGTATAGATAACATGATATTTCAAAATAAAAATATCATGAGAGACCTAAGCACTTTGGTGGAGAGCGCCCTTATATTTGATCATCACATTGCAACAATTTTTAAGAAATTAGTTTTCCTTGCATAACTCCTAGCAAAACGCGTTTCTTCCAGATCAAAAGATCACCTCCTTGTACTGTGCATTGATTAGACACATCATTGAGTGCAGTGCAATGACACCTTTGTGATGGTGTTACTAAGCATGTCAAAAAATTGGAAAGACCCTGGAAATGTGTAACTGAGAAATTCATGGGCTTGAAAGACCTGAGCTACCAAGACAAACTGTAGACTTTGTCCCAGTACTCCATTTCATATAGAGTCCTTAGGTGGGATCTGTGCCATGCTTATAGGGCTATAAGGGATCCAGAACTGTTATACCGCCATAAATCAAAAGTTCTGCTAATGTTAGGGCCAATGATCTCAATCTACTTTTGCGTATAAATAAGACAAGGAGGTAGGATAAGTTTGTCATGCAAAACCTACTCCATTTTTTGAAACAAAGTTCCTCTCCAGTCACACACTGTCTGTCTTTAAAAAGGAGATGGATAACTGGATAAGCATTTATAAATTCACCTTGGGTTTGACTGGCCTGGCCATCGTTGAGAACAGGGGCAAGGTCTATAGGTGGGTACTGGCAAGGTGGAGATGCTGTCATAGTTCAATTGCCTTAGAGCTCTTATGATCATATGAATAGCCAATTACTGAAGTCAGTTGTTTTATACTTTAATTTAAGCATCAGTTTTGTTGAAGGTAGAATGCTGCTCAGTGCTAGGACAAAAGCCTGCTTTGAAGACATGAGTGGAAATCTCCACATTGTCTCTTTGTATCTCCCCCAAGGTGGAACTCCTAAAATCATTCATCTGCACATGGACAACTGCAAGGTGATAATTATATTTGGAATGGTGCAGTTACCTAAGGGCTCTTATGACATTTAGCACAAGTAGCAGATGTCACCTCATCCTTTACCAGACTGTTGTGTGTTGAGCAGGTCTTATTATGAAGTCACCAGTGTCTATAACATTTCTGGAATGGTCTGCATGATAATGGGACATTAGGGGTACAGGCAGAACAGATGACTGGGTGACTGTCCGAGGTAAGCTAGTAGAAGACCTAGGAGGATTAGGCAAAGATTTCTTTAGTACATCGACATATGTAGGAGTGATGTTGTGGAAATGTGGTGATGTATTGTTGCTGTGGTGTTGTTTACTGATCATGAGTGGGATGGAAAGAGACTAGCCTCTAGTTTAGATAAATAAATGCATGCTTCATATGTGGAACCAGGGTAGCACAGGCAGCTGTAAAGAGTATTTACACCAAGGATAAATATAAAATTGATGCAAAATAGTAATGGGTGAGGGCACACAAGATATGTTACAATATTAAAAGGATCAATTTTGAGTGAGAATTTGAGATAATTTATTTCACCCATAGTTATTTGTGGGTACTCAGTATTCTAGATCTCTGGAACACAATGGGAAAGCAAATTAATTTATTCCATTTAAAAAGAACACATTCTAAAATGATGCATTTGTGCACTACAATATACTAACAAACGTCCGTGCAACAGGAGTGAGAGGGACTTTTCATGTCAAAGTAACACAATGGGTTCAAAAACGTAACAGCAACACAGTGGGAGGACGAGAAGACTCTTGTAATTCCTATGACTCACTAAGAGACACAGCCTTATTTTCTGTCCAGAGCAGAGATTTTAATATCCAAGGGAAAAGACTTTAACATACTGTTATAAAAATGCATACTGCAATCAAACAAAAAAAAAACAATATTAAGAATACAAATCATAAAATTTGCCTTTCCTATAAAATAATCTTTTCTGTAGCAATCTGTTTGAATGAGCATTGTTAGGAAAACTGAACATTTTTTTCTCCTTAAATAAAATTCAAGTTTTTATCCTCTCCCTCATTTCAATTTCTATGCCTAACCAAATGAGGCACAAAAACAAAAATAGGACCACCTTTGAAACAAAAAACACTGTTTAGATTCTGAGTGCTTTCATCTTAACATAAGTTAAAAAGACTTCATCAGGCACATAATTGTTTTCTGTTCTAAGCACAAATTTTACTATGCATGAAAAGAACTTTAACACACTGTGATAAAATACACACTGCAATCAAACGAGAAAACAATATAGGGAATACATATTAAAACTTTCACTTTTCCCAAACAGCAGTCAGTTATATGGTTGCATCTGTTTGAAATAGCTTTCTCAAAAAGCTTGAACTGTTTTGTTTTCCCCTTAAATTAGAATTCTAGTTTCTAGCTCCTCCCTTCCTTTTCTATTGAGTGAAGAGCTAGAGAAAGCAGTCAGTTATATGGTATCATCTGTATGAATGAGCTTTCTCAAAAAGCTTGAAGTGTTTTTTTATTCACCTTAAATCAGAATTCTAGTTTCTAACTGCTCCCTCAGTTCACAGGTAACTTTTTCTAATTCCTATGGCTCAGCAAGACACAACTTTGTTTTCTGCTCTAAACATAATTTGTAATATACTGTAGAAAAATAATTTAGCACACTGTAATAAAATACAAACTATAATCAAACAAGTTAACAATACAAGGGATAAGGGCAAGACATTTACCTTTCCCTTATCAGTTTATTCTGGGGCAGAGACTGGGTGAGCTTTCTCAGGAAAATCTTGCAATGTTTTCTTTTCCCCTAAAAAAAATCTAATTTCCTCCAACTACTCCCACATTTCATAGGCAATTAAAATCCCTTCCCTTTCTTATGACAAGCCAAAATGTATGTCTTTGTTTTCTGTCCTAAGCTAAACTTGTAATATGGAAGCACAAATGACTTTAGCACACTATAATAAAAATATAATGCAATGAAACCAGAAAACAATAAAAGGTACACACGCTGTTCTGATCTGTTGCAGAGCCTGAGTTAGCTTTCTTAGAAACACGATGAAATATTTTCATTTCCACTTAAATAAAAAAAAAAATGTGGTCCCAAACAAAGGAGACCTTTGAGACAAAAACACACGTGATCTCCACAGCCCTCCACACCACATACCATGCATAGTCCACACACCTGTGCCTCACAACCATTAAGGATTCACCATAAACCCAACATATTAGTCATAGGAGACTCCATTGTGAGACACACAGATGTGCCTCGGACCAGGCTGGATAAGGAGAAATTCACAATTAGTTGTCTGTCAGGTGCCAGAATCCACCATATCACACACGCACTCAAGTCTCTCAACAACAGGTACTGTTATGACTCAGTCATAGTCCATGTTGGCATGAATGACTTGAGACATACCTCTCTGAACTATATAAAGAGAGACATGATTGAGCTCAGTGATTATGTGCCCCAGGAAGGTATGTCCCCAAGCCTTAAGCACCATTCTACCGTCACCCAGAGTGATGCCCTAATACAAACAAAATGATTGACTTTAACAGTTGGCTTAGTTTCTGGTGTCATTCCAGGGGGATCCAGTATCTGACAGCTTGGGAAGACATGATGGACAGACCACTATACTTTGCCAGAGATGGCCTGCATCTTTCTTACCTGCACTTCAGGCTTCTGGCAAAGGGTCTTGCCTCCCCTATAGTGCCTTTTTTAGGAAAAGTTATGAGGTTAAAACTACCAGCATAAAAATTTCAAAAAAACAGAAATTAAAGGTCATGCTGCTAAACGCTAGGAGTCTAGACATGAAACTACACTCTTGGCAAGCATTCCTAACCCTGGAAAATGCTGACATCTGTGCAGTCATTGAGATCTGGTTCAAGGCTGCAGAGAGCACCCCAGTCTTACCTCATTACTCATCCTATCATACATTCAGACTCCAAACTGTGGGCAGTAAAGCCAAAGGAGGTGGAGTTTCAATATACATTAAAGACATACACACCTCCAGGATGGTCAAACAATATGACACACAGGAGACACTCCAGATGGAGTTAACCATTGACAAGACCCCTATTCAAATCATAGTTAGCTACCAGCCCCCAAATCTGACTCAAGATGCCCAATCCACCTATTTGGACCTGTTCGTATCTATCAAGATTCAACCCTTTACCCTGATCCTGGGTGACTTTAACTTCCAAAACATAGACAGAAGAACACAATTACCCAGAGATTCCTTGATTTTGTCAATGCAAATGTCTTGGAACAGCTATTCTATACCCCCACAAGGGGTGATAATATCTCAGACTTGGTATTAACAAACATGAATAACAACTGCAGCATCCCTATGGTATCATACTCCATGGTAAGATCCAACCACAAAGCGGTCACTTTCAAAGTCACCATCTCCCGCAACCCCCCTCTAGCTAGGATCAGACATAAAAACTTCTCTAAAGCTGATTGCAACCTCCTGAGAGAAGTTATAAACAGCTTCACAGCCTCCTCCCCCTCTGTAGGAACTGACACCAATATCCAAAACTACACCAAAGCACTGTATGAACATTTATATAGATGAATGAAATCAGGAATACTCAACAAGACTAAGTCATCCTCCACAAGGAAGAGTAGCCATGTGTGATGGACATCTGCAATAAATAAACTCTATAACAAAAGGAAAAAAAAAATTGCTGTCCAAGACCAAGAGGAAGCAGGTGCCCAATTGGAAGCAATGTCTCCTTAGCCTGAGCAAGCAAATAAGAGCACTAGTAAAATCTTCCAAAGCAAGTCCAAATTGTCCACATCTACTAGAGACAATCATAAGGCCTTCTTCACATATGTCCGCAACCTCAAAGGAAGCACCCAGATCTGTTCAGAACTGGTGGTCAAGGACACCACATATACAAATGGCATAGATATAGCAAACTTGCTGGCTGACAGATTCAGTATAAACTTTACCCCTCTATCCCCCCATCAGTAAATCAGGACATCCCAAGTACCTTCCCCCTCCCCCTTATACCTAGGGAACAGGTCATCACTGCTCTCTCAAAGGCAAAAAATATAGCCTCCATGGGACCCAATAACATCCCAGGCTGCATCCTACGTGAACTCAGGCAGGAACTTGCAGCACCATTAGGCACCCTATTCAACCAAAGCCTGAGTACTGGCTTCATCCCAACTGAGTGGAGGACAGCCACTGTCATCCCTTTATGCAAAGATGGAGCGTCCACTGATCCAGGAAATTATAGACCGATCAGCCTAACTAGCCTGATCTGCAAGGCCATGGAATGGATTATCATGGACTTCATTAACAAGGACATTGGCAATGTCCAAACACTTGATCCCACACAGTTTGGCTTTGTCAAGGGAAGGTCATATCTGCTAAATTTGGTCGACTTCTATGAGACAGTCACCAAAGCCATGGATGAGTGGAAGACTGTACACACTGCCTACCTTGACCTGGCCAAAGCCTTTGACATGATTCCCAACTCAGACATAATATATAAACTCTCTCAACTAAGCATCAATCCATATGTTACCAGATGGGTAGCAAACTGGCTCACTGATAGAACCCGTGTATTCAAAATAAGGGAAGCTACCTCAAGCAGTAGACCCATAACAAGTGGCGTACCACAGGGATTGGTCTTGGGGCCTCTGGTATTTGGGATATACTTTTCTGAGCTGCAGGCCAAAACCAGTGGGCAATGCCTGACCATGTTTGCAGATGACTGCAAGTTGGGTGCTGTCATCAGTTCCTCTAGTGATGTGGCCATCCTCCAAGAGGGTTTCACTCAGACAAATTACTGGTGCCAGAAACATGGCCCCAAGCTGAATACCAAAAAATGCATCATCATCATCATCATCCTCTTTGGGGAGAGTGACATCCCCACAAATTATCACATTAATAACAATGTTCTAAGCACTCAGTTGATAGCAGCCTGACTTTTGACAACCATGTTGCTTCTGTAGTATGGAAAGTCTCCTACATGGCCCACCTCAAAAGTAAGGGTATCTCATCCAGACACAAGGAGGTCATAACATCGCTGTATTCTTCCCTTATAAGGCCCATTTTTGAATATGATGAACCTTTCAGCATGTACCTCGCAAAGCACATGCAGCAGCTGGAGAGACCACAGAGGTTCCTCACCTAGATAATCCAGGGCCTCAAACATCTACCATACACAGATAGGCTAAAAGCCCTATTCCTGTACTCAGTTTCATACAGACTCCTCAGAGGTGACCTCTTTCTGGCATACAAGGCAATTGTGAACCCCACCTTAATGGGACTGCTGCATATTTGCAAATCAAACTCTACTCAAGTAACCCACATGGGTGACCTCACCCTGGTCTGTGACATCAACAAGATTTGTTGGTGGGACAGATTTGTGTCCCAGAGACTCCCTCAGCTATGGAATAGACTCCCTCTCCAGATCAAGCAGAGTACTTCTTTACCCCTTTTAAGCACAACCTGGATAAATGGATGGGAAACAGAAAACATACCCCTGGGATTTCACCCATGTCCCTGCTGGACAGGTGCATTGGGTGCTGATTTGTCTAAACATGGGCTAAACTCTTGGCTAGGCTTACAAGGGCCTCATGGCCAATAGCCTAGTAACCTCCTGTGATCCCATGATCCTATGGTTTCTAGCTCCTCTCCCATTTCACAGGAAATTATTTTTATTTCTAATTCCTGTGATTCACCAAGGTACACAGCTTTGTTTTCTGTGCTAAACATACATTTCAATATGCTATAAAACTTCATACTGGATTCAAACAAGAAACTAACATGAGGATTACAAATAAATAAATTTGCCTTTCCCACACAGCAGTATTCTGTGGAAGAGTCCATTTTAGTGAGCTTCTTGAGAAAACAATAAAATGTTTTATTTTCCCCTTAAGTTGAAACAATGTGGTATACTTGAAAGAGGAAGGTTTAATGTATGCAGATAAAAACGGTCATCAAAACAAAAAACTTGTACTGTAACCAATTCAGTAAGCGCTTTCATCTCCAAACACTGAGACTTTATCAGACTGAATAAATGTCTTTACAAAACTCATTTAAATAATTCATTTGAATCAATTAATTAACATCACATGACTTTTCTAGTTAATATTCTTAACCCTTTTCTTTTTAGATAAACCATAAAGTCTCCACGGCTAATCAAACCTGGTGGATAGCATGCATTTTGCCTGACTTGCCATAAATATTCAAGCCAGCCAAGTTCTTCCCCTGCATTGAACATCAACTCATGCCCTTTTATTTCTCCTAACACCAAAAATTTGAAATCTATCTAACGATTCCCTGTTTTATAATGCTTACCTATGGAATTATTTTCATCTTTTGTCTTAACTGCCCATTTATGCTCATACATTCTTTTATGTAATCTTCTGCTCGTGCGTCCTACATAAAATGACCCACATGACCTACAAATAATCAAATACACTGCTTATTTGGATTTGCATGTAAAATTCCCCATAATATTGATTTTATAATTATTTATTGCAATTTCCTTGATGCCATCATGCACCAAATCTCATAAATTGCAAGCTAAACATTTGTGCATCCTTTCATTAGCAACCCTTGGTTGTTTCACATTTAATTTACTCTGGAAAAAGTTTTTGAAATGTCTTCCCCTCTTCTGTACATAAATGGGAAGTTCTCCTACTGCCTTATAAACCTCCTGGCAGCTTTTTAAAATCTTCTAATTGTTAATAATCTGTTTTATAGATTACAAATCCACACTATTGTACATTTGCATAACAACACTATAGTCAGTATTCTTAGCCTTAGATGTAACAGGACTTGCTTTCTTTCTGAATGCACTAATTTCATCTAATTTGTTCTTCACTAAACCTTTTGCATACCCTCTTGGTACAAACGTTTTACATGATTAGTGCTTTCCATTTCAAAATCTTCATCTTTCATTGTTAATTGATTTACTCTCACTAACTGCCCCTTGATCACATTTTCCTTAGTTTTCTTCAGGTGCATAGTACTAAAACGCAAATATGCATTATTATGCACATTGTTTTTGTTAATCTTCATGAGTAGCTTCCCATTTTCTTTAAAAACTGTTACATCCAAATATGCTATACTTAGACAATCGTAAGCAAATGTAAATTGCAAAAATGAACTAATACCATTTATGTATGTCAAAAAAGTATTAAGAGAATCAACTCCCCCTCTCCATACAAGTCATCAATAAAATGCTTATACATTTTTATATTGTCAATAAACTTATCAACTAAGATATTGTTTTTTTCACAGCCATTCATACAAATATTGGCATAACTGGGTGCCATAGCTGTGCCCATTGCTACACCATTAGTTTGATGGTAAATAACCTCATTGAACTTAAAAATATATAGCTGGGAATAACATCTAGTATTTCCATTAGTAGTCCTACTGTATTACTTGAAAATAACTTAGAAGTGATTAGTTCTACTCTAACCATGTCCATACCCTCCCCATTTGGAATCACAGTATACAGAGACTTTATGTCTAAAGTAACCAATAAGTCAGAATCTAATACATTGACATTCATAATGTTTTTGATAAAATCAAATGTGTCTTTAATATATGAATTGCTCATAGAAGCCACTTTTTGTAAATGTTTATCAACAAAAATTGAGATGGCTTCTGTTTTAATGCCTTCACTGGCCACAATTGGTCTAAAAGATGGATTCTCTAAATCCTTGTGGATTTTCAGCAAACCAAAAATCCTACTAAGTTTGAGAGAATCATTTCTAATATATATATATATATATATATATATATATATATATATATATATATACATATATTTCCTAATTTTTTCAGTGACTCTTCCTGTATAAAACCATTCCTCAATCAAAGCATCAATAAATGCATACGATTTTTTGACTTTCATAAAAGACACTTGTTCATAATAAGTAGTATTGGCTAACATAATGCACATATTTTGCACATAAACAGTTTTATCTAACAAACCCAATAAATTTCCTTTGTCAGCTCTGCAAATTAATATATTCTCATCATTGATTAAATCAAAAAACATTTTGCATTCATACGCAGTCATATTATAATATCTGTATTCACTATGATTGTCCAATAACTCAGTTATTTGCAGCTCAGTCACAGTTAAAAAAATTTCAAGTTCTTTTCTCAACACTAGGTTATAAGTGCTGGGTCAGAAAAAACATATTGCTATTCCCAGCATCTTTATATAAAAGTCTAAAATTCAGCTTTCTGGTAAAATCCCTTAATTCATTAATAACATTGCTTTTTTTCGCTCTTCCAGCTGGAACAAAGTTCCACGTCTGCTTAAAATTCTGCACAAATCTTCATTCAACAGTCTCAAAGACAAATTAACTATTTTGAAAGAGCAATCAACAGAAATTAAAGTAAAATTACCAGTACCTGAAGTGAAAGTTAATTTCTCCACTTCCACCATTGCTTCTTCTGAAAAACCTTGTTCTGACCCCCTGAATTCATGGCCGTTACTTTGGCCCAAGTTCTGTTGCCATTTGCCCCTTTCTGGTATACTTGTGCACTTTGCATAGGCTGACTTTGCTGAAAATTTGGTTCCATATTTGATGAAAGAGGTCTTGGGGCATTATTCCCCTCAACTGCTGTCCCCGTTGTGGTAGGCATTCAATTAAGGCTTAATATATATCATTGATGTGGGACGTAATACGTAGACATGTAGTGAAGGCAAGATCTGAATTCTTTATCTACCATGATGTGTAACACTCACTAGAAGATGATTGAATTTTAATAGAAAAGTAGATGACTACATAGCCATGGCCAAAGATGGATGGTGGCATCTAGTGATTCCAAAGATATGCAGATGACTGGAGCCATACCCATTGGTAGACAGATGATTAGAGCCATGGACATCTGAATGTTATTATATTATTTAGTATTTTTTGTTTTACAGTCTAGGTGGAGGTAATGTGTCCCTTATTAAATACATTTTTGGTGGTTAGAAGTTTATTTTTATCTTCTAGTAACTGTAATACTAAGTTTTTTAGAATATGAAAAAGGTTGTAGATCAGAACAAATAAACCAAAACACAACTAAAAACACAAAAAAGAGAAGGAAAGCAATGGACTGAGGCAGGAACGAAAATAAAAAAAGTTTATTCAGTTGAACGCTATCATCAGTAGTGAACGATAGACTTCCTCAGAACAAATACAAAGATTCAAATGCAGTACTTATGACCAAACCACCTGACTACCTAACTGAAATAAATTAATATTCCAACTGTCTCCTTAAAGGTATAGACCAATTTTGAACTGTGAGACATATAGTTCAGCAAAAACAGTGCCTATAAACTATGATATAAAGTGAAATGAAATAAAACCCAACAAACCATTTATTTATTTATAATAATAATAACTCCAAGGAACAAGACAAAACATGGTGAAGAAATATTTTTAAAAAGAATATTTTTGAAAAGTCCATAAAAACACCATGAAGACACAAGACCATATGTATGTGTATACATGAACCCATATATCAGCTTGCATATGTTGAAAATAGATCTATAGTCACATATTGAATATTGGTAGGCTAGAAGGGCATTATCGCCCTTGCCTAAGATATGTATGTATGTATGTATGTATGTATGTATGCATGTGTTACAATCAATACATTTATGTAACTTTTCCTCATATTTTCTTGATATAATCCCATATTGTGTTTAATTTATCGGCCCAGTTTTAGTTCAGTTTCAAAATTATTGTTTAGCCTTATTTCCATTTCTTATATTGTTGGTCTCTCACTTTAAATATCTTGCTATTATTTATATATATATATATATATATATCCTACTGAACTTATGAACCTAGATCCTGATGTTAAACATTTTTTTCAATACTTTGCATTCACACACATCCCCTTTCAAAGCTTGTCCTGTTCCTTCTGCCACATTTCCAGTGAATGCATTACTCCAATTAGTTTTGTACGGTAACTGTTTTGCTTCATATACTCTATTATTAATCTTCATTTTCATGGTTTAAATTTCAGTTTGGCAGAATTCTCTTGCTGTAATTTAACCTTTTTAACACCATTTGCACTGCAGATCAAGGCGGCGATACTTGACACATGAAATAAATGTTTTTTTCCCTGATTTTTTTTCAATCTGCAACAATTGTTGTCTATGTACAAACATTGGTAATAATTTCCTTATTGTAGAGTCAATATTATTCCATTTTTCCTCTGGTAAATTCAAGTTTAAAGCTACTATCGTTTTTCCATCCTATGTTTCATGGTGTAGGTTATCACCACTTGACTTTGGTGATCTATACACTTACTATTTTAATCTGTTTTGGGATTATATTTATTGTCACAGTTACAATTTCAAAGTGTTGGAACTATCATCACATTTGTAAGAATCACAGGTCTCATAATCATTATTTCCTACAATAACACTGCGTCCTAATTTTTTGTTAGAATATGTGTTACAGTAAAAAAGTAAACATTTATACCGTAGCAAAACTGGTTTCTAGTCATTGCTCTTTAAGCACGTTTCAAATTCAATATCAATATCAATATCAATGTTATATGAACACAGCAAATTTTCCAGTAAAAATCTCTTTATAATGCACTTTGCATTAACAACCATCACATGTAAATCAAATTCTGTTGTCTGTGAAATGTTAAATTTTGAAACTTGATAAAATTATGCCATAGGTTAGTCAAATATAGAAATATGTATGTGCTAAAATTCTTTTCTTTGTCTTTACAAGTGGGAGTTCAGCCTGCCTAAATACACATTCACCCATGATTAGGTTTGGATGATCTATATATTCCCACTTTTTAAAACTGGCCATTTTTCTGATAGATATTGTAACCCCCAAAATACTTTAGTTCATGTTGACTTGACTCTCACTTCTGTATGTGATTTGTGAAAAATAATTCCTAAAACCTGTGCAAGCTGGATTATCAAAGAGAGGTGTAAGTTCCCAACTAACAATCCGTGAGTCCTTAAAATAAGATCATTTGATCCAACCTGCATAAAATTTCTTACATACATCTTTATATTTAGGCATCCGAAGGCCCTACTCACATCCTGTATGTTTGCTCCTGACAAGCATAACACCATTTCATGTTCATTATCATTTCTGCAAATGTATGTTTTCCTATAATAGTTGAATCTCTAATTACTAATATAATTTCCAGCTGGATCTGAAGGACTTCCCATTTCTAATTCATTAATGTCTGCTCCTTCAGTTGTTATAGAAGTATATTCCTCATTTCCGTTAATCTTATTAATCTCACTGTTTTCCTTACCGTCATCATTTGCAGCACGCAATTTTCATCTAGTTGTCCAAGCCATCTTGTCTATCCCAGCCTCTCTCCTCTATTTCAAAACAATAATTTTCTTTAAGCCTTCCAACTTCAACTCAAATGTCTTTCTTTTAACCCATCTTTTGCCTCTTTATTCTACCCTCTTTTTTTGGAATAATGATGCCATTTTCGGTAGACTGAATTTTTTTTGATTAAACAAAGATATTATTCCTTATAATATGGCTGTTATGTAGCAAAACACTGTGTTTTTGTTTAGTAGATTTTTTTGTTTGCTTCAAATACATTAGTCAGTTTCTTTTTCTTCCTAGATATTTGTTGCAATATTCTTTTTTTCTTTTCCCCTACATCTTCTGTGTGCCTTCTTAGATTGCTGTATACTTGTATCCTGAATTACAAGGGTGGAGTATCTGTAGTATCATATTTAGCAGGAGTTGAGCGGTCTTTAGTAGCAGATGGCACTAACATTCACAAATGTGTTTTATTTGCACATTGCCTAATATTATTTGTCTGTAAATCTATAGTCTAATGAAAAGTCCCATGACTCCTGGAAAAAATGTAGTGAAAAGATCTATAGGCAACTAAAAGCATTTATCTTAACCCTATGAGAGATACTAGAGATATACAAAATCTGAGGCTAGGATTCGTAGAGGAGTAGTACAATGTGTAGCATGAAATAGCATGAAATGGGGCCGTGCAGAAGGTGTAGGTAATTCAAAGCTACTTACTGCATGAAAGTGCAGTGATTGAGAATGTGTGATATACAGTACTTGCAAATGAGTGCATAACTGCATGTAGATAAAGAAGACTTTGCAAACCAGCCAAACAGAATATGCAAATATAGGAGGCTATAATGGTACACTGATTCAGAGATGCATAAAATGACATTGTTGTGTCAATCCCTTCATTTTGAATGCAGTGATTTACAGAGTACTCTAGAACAAGCTTCAAAACTTTATCCAGCAGTCTTCCTCAACACTCTATGTTGATTCACCTTTGCACCAGATGGCTAATGTTCTTACTCCTCAACAACTTGTTAAACCCAGCAAAATTCACGTTATGAGCCATTAGTCAATAGGAACAAATGAACAAAACTTGAGTTGTGCACCACAGCTCTTGCCAATTTAGGCCTTACTTTGCATTGACCCAGTCACTGCTGAAGTACTAGATGGGTCTCCCTAGAGTCCTTGAAATGCTGGATACACTTAGGCCTCCCAAACCTCCCCATTTCTCATTTCTTGTGCAAGGCTGTATGGCCGATGTAATATTTTTCTAGACTGTATTTAAAATCAAACTGTAAAATCAACCTGGAGCAATATTTGTAAAGCACAAGATGCAATATCAGGTCCTTAAATAACATTTGCACCTTTAACAATTATAAACTGATAGCATTGCTTGTTGCCCTAACTTTATTTACATTTTCTGCATGCAGTAAACATGTACTGCTAATAAATTCTTGTTAGTCTTTAAGCAAACTGATAATGTGCTATAGTGAACTAAACCAATATTACTAATAAATACATTATTGCAAGTCTGTAACTAAACTGATAGTGTACTACACTGAAATGGAAAGACTGTAATTTACTTCATTGTTTTTCCCTGTCATATCCTTAAATGAAACTAAAGTAGTAGTCTGACACTGTGTTAATATTTTAACATTTTTTGCATTTTTACACCTTTATAAAATTAATCTTAACTGCTGAACTTTCTATGTTTACTCTGTAACCCTCAGGTTGTAATATACTCTTCAATGTGCAATTCACCCACCACTGTCTTAACATAGCTGTTTCTTTAGCTGACATAATTTAATTCTTTCAGTACTACTGAATACTGCAAGGATTTATCATTGCTGTATACAATTTTCTTGGATAAATAGTAAGACTGTTACTTTATAAAACTGCCACTAATAATATTAAATCACCCATATTGTTTTATGGCATATAGTACTGTGTTTAATTCAGCTCAGTGAGCTACCCTTTAATCTGATAACTGTTACATAGGTCCATGCCTCTGGTATGCTTGGTAAGCTGCAATTTCAGCATACAATATATACAGTCTTTAACTGTTTACAGGACTGCATTTATTACTAGAGTTGAACTGATTTGATTCTGGAACTTTGCTTGTCTTTACTTGTCTGCACCTTATAGAAATATGAACCTGTGGCTTTAACGACACATAATATTTATGATGCACTGTTTTCTTGCATGGGATCTGAACTTTTGACTGTACTGTTCCTTTTAAAATGTAGCATTGACTTTAAATTTTACATGCTGCAAAGTAACAAAATATATAGGTTCATAGGTTGGTACTAGGCATTCGGCCCTAAAGCCTATACAAGCCTAGCCATAACAATTCCCTGGATATTTCTTTCTACAATATTTTTGTCCCTGAACCCCTGTCTAGCAGGGTGACTGACGTGATCCCCGGGGTGAATTTCCTATCTCCCATCCAATTGTCAAGGTTCCTTTTGAAGAGGGCCAAGGATGCACTCTGCTTGACATGTATGGACAGTCTGCTCCAGAGTATGGGGAGTCTCTGGGCCAGGAACCTATCCCTCCAGCATGTTTTGTTCATTGTGATGACAAGGTTTAGATCCCTGGAGTGTGTGGCTTTGAGGGATTGGGATTTCTTTAAGTGGAGCATGTCCAACAGCTCAGGGATTGACATGGCCCTGTATGTTAAGCAGGGATCGCCTCTGAGTAGACGATATGCCACAGAGTATAGCTGGAGTTATTTTAGATGGTCAGTATAGGGCATCTGCTTTAGGCCTGTGATTCTTTTACTGAGGTATTTCTGCAACCCTTTCAGCTGTTGCAGATGTCTTGTGAGGTACATACCAAATGGGGCGTTGTACTCTATAATGTGTCTAATGAGGGATGAGTACAGTGGGACAATGACCTCCTTTTTTCTGGATGAAAAGCCCTTAGTGATGAGGTGTGCCACATAGAAGGATTTCATGACTGTTGTGTCGATGTGGTTAGCAAAGGTGAGACCACTGTCCACCTGTGTCCCTAAGTCACTCATCATATGTGCGGTGTTCAGTGTACTGCCACCTATGTGGCAATTCATGGTTCCGAGGTTCATAGGTTGGTACTAGGCTATCAGCCCTAGGGCCTATACAAGCCTAGCCATAACAATTCCCTGGCTATTTCTTCCCACACTATTTACTTCTCTGGACCCCTGTCTAGCAGGGCAACTGACGTGATCCCCAGGGTGAATTTCCTTTCTCCCATCCAATCGTCAAGGTTCCTTTTGAAGAGGGCTAAAGAGGCACTCTGCTTGACATGTATGGGCAATCTATTCCAGAGTCTGGGGAGACTCTGGGTCAGGAACCTATCCTTCCAGCATGTTTTGTTTATTGTGATGACAAGGTTTAGATCCCTGGAGCGTGTGGCACTGAGGGATTGGGATTTCTTTAAGTGTAGCATGTCCAACAGCTCTGGGTTTGACATGGCCTTGTATGTTAAGCAGTGATCGCCTCTGAGTAAACGATATGTGACAGAGTATAGCTGGAGTTTTTAAAGGCGGTCAGTGTAGGGCATCTGCTTTATGCCTGTGATTCTTTTAGTGAGGTATTTCTGTGGCCTTTCCAGTTTTGCAGATGTCTTGAGAGGTACATAAAAAACAGGGCGTTGTATTCTATAATGGGTCTAATGAGGAATGAGTACAGTGGGGCAATGACCTCCTTTTTTTGGGATGAAAAGTCCTTAGTAATGAGGTGTGCCACATAGAAAGATTTCCTGACTGTTGTGGTGATGTAAAAAATACAAGCCCCTGTAGAGGCTGATTCAAGTCCCAGTAAGAAGACACTGCACTGGCACGAAGTAAAGTAAATTCTTTCTTTAATTCACACTGTAATCACATAAAATCCGACATGTGGTTGAGCGCTTTCATCTAACACCGTAGATTTCATCAGAACCACAACACAATGTAACTGCCTCCTTTATATATATACATATCAATTAAACTTTTAACAACTTATTAAAAACCATGTGATTAAACATTTCCATTTGTTCTTCTGATTCTTAAAGTGCACAGTGCTCTATTCCCTCAATGTCTGCCATTCAATGTATAATTATGTTATTCTAAAATTCCTAATACTTTAAATTATTAATAAATAGTTAAAAAATCTTGAATTCATGAATATAATTACCTTAATATACTCTATACCATACATACTATATTTCCATTCTTTAAAAAAATTTTTTTAGTCTTTAAAAAATATATATATTCCTATCATGTTTGTATGCCTCTATATGGTATACTATATTCATAATATACATTTTATATACAAATGGGAATAATACTCTGACTCTATGAAATAGATAAATGTATTGCCTTCTAAAATTTTCCTGGTTGCCTTTAACCTTCATAAAATAGTTTTTATAGAAATGTACTCATTTAACCCAGGGTACTCGGAAGCATTCAATTTAATTTGCCACCTTGTTTCTTTTTCTAGTAATTTCTCCTTTATATTCCCTCCCCTAGGATTGACCTTTACTTGTTCTAAAATTCCAAACTTGAATTTTCTACACTCTTTACTGGCCTTACAATGTCTCCATAAGGCATTATTTTCATCTTCCTTCTTAATTCTATAGTAGTGCTCATAGATTCTATTTTTTAAAAACCTAGAAGTCATCCCTACATAGTAACATGGACATGTTGAACATAAGGCTAAATATATGACGTTCTTAGTTCTACAATTCCCTTTACTAAACCAAACTGTGGTTTTCTGAATGTTATCCAATGTCACACTACTGACCTCCATAATAAACTGACACTGGTTGCAAGATCCACACTTAGTAGTGCAACCCTCTCTCTTATGATGATCACCTATCATATTTTTTAACCTACTTTTCAAATTTTGTCCATTTCTATACACAAACAAAGGTCTGGGGCCTAACATTTTGTGGATGTCTTCATCAGTTTCTATTATGTTCCAGTTTTTTGCTATTATGTCTTTGTATTTACTTACTGAGGGCGCATATTGTATGACGCAAGCTCTCCTATATTCA
This sequence comes from Protopterus annectens, assembly GCF_019279795.1. NCBI lineage: Eukaryota > Metazoa > Chordata > Ceratodontiformes > Protopteridae > Protopterus > Protopterus annectens. Next base: position 728,378,644 of record NC_056731.1, read on the forward strand.
GTATTCACTTTTTTCATACTTCCTATTCCATCCTTATTACCCAAGATGGGTTTGTACTTTTTACCCCACTCATGTTTAACATATTTTACTGTATCACACACCATCCATTCAGGGTATCCTCTATCTATAAACATAGCGGCTATATAATTTAATTCCTTTATTACATCATCATAACTAGATGTCATCCTAGCCGCTCTAATGCATTGCCCTTTGATAATGCTTTTCTTCTGAAACTGTGGATGGCAACTATTATACTCAAGATAATCATTACTGAAAGTATCCTTCCTAAATAGGTTGGATTTAAACTTCTTTCTCTCAATAGTTACTCTTGTATCCAAGTATGCTATGCTTTTTCTATTCATGTTTGTAGTGAACCTTAAATATTCATTTCTACTATTAAGGTACTTGGTAAATTCATGTAGGTGTTCCTCACTATCTTCCCATATAAAGAACACGTCATCCAAAAATCTGAGATAACTTTTTATATGTTTGTTCCATTCTGTTCCCAAGATATATTCTTCTTCCCAATTCAGTAAAAACAAATTGGCAAACATGGGGGCACAAGCCGCCCCCATGGCTACCCCCTTGCTTTGCCTGTAATATTCACCCTGAAACATAATGAAATTGTTCTTCAAAACTACTTCCATAAACACCATGATGACACTTATTCTATCCCAAGTTAATCTGCTATATTTGCACATACTTTCTTCAAATCTTTTAAGTCCCTCATCCTGGGGTATACAAGAGAATAAGTCAACTATATCGATTGTTACCAAAAGGCAATTGTCGCTTATGAGTTCATCTTTGAGTCTGGAGAGAAAATCCCAGGAATCCTGAACTATGTGCGGAATATAAGAATATATCCCTTTTAACCATCCATCGACTACTTTCCCCATTTCAAAAGTTTTGGAATTGCTTCCAGATATAATGGGTCGGAATGGAGGTTCCTGGATGTTTTTATGGATCTTGGGTATGCCTACTATGGTTCCTAAAATAGGATACTCTATTTTCACGTAATTATACATATTCATATCGATTCTACTTTCTATTAATAAATCTTCTATGATCAAATTAATTTTATGATATGCAATATTGACTTCATTCAGTGAGGTGGCTATATAGTTCCCTGAATTTAACAATATATTCATTATTTTATTATTGTAATCTTCTGTATAATATAGCACAACCCCACCGCCTTTATCAGGCTTCATTATTCGAATTTTATTATCCATTTGTAGTTCCTGCAGTATCTTTACTTCATTCATAGTAAGATTTGTAATATGGGATTTTTTATTCTTAAAACTATTGTACAATTCCTTTAGTACCATCCTTTCATAAGTTGCTAATACATTGTTTAATGGGGGTGTGTACCTACTAGGTTTCTTGAATATATCCACACTTGTCATTTCTTTCCCTCCAAAATGTACAGCCAAATTTAACTTTCTTAAATATTTTTTAAAATCTATCACATAATTGACTAAATTACCACAGTTATTCGGTATATATTTCATACCCTTAGAAAGTAAACTGAACATATCTTTTTGTTTTGTTTATTGTGATGACAAGGTTTAGATCCCTGGAGCGTGTGGCACTGAGGGATTGGGATTTCTTTAAGTGTAGCATGTCCAACAGCTCTGGGTTTGACATGGCCTTGTATGTTAAGCAGTGATCGCCTCTGAGTAAACGATATGTGACAGAGTATAGCTGGAGTTTTTAAAGGCGGTCAGTGTAGGGCATATGCTTTATGCCTGTGATTCTTTTAGTGAGGTATTTCTGTGGCCTTTCCAGTTTTGCAGATGTCTTGAGAGGTACATAAAAAACAGGGCGTTGTATTCTATAATGGGTCTAATGAGGAATGAGTACAGTGGGGCAATGACCTCCTTTTTTTGGGATGAAAAGTCCTTAGTAATGAGGTGTGCCACATAGAAAGATTTCCTGACTGTTGTGGTGATGTGTTTATCGAAGGTGAGACCACTGTCCATCTGTGTCCCTAAGTTTCTTATCACACTTTCAGTGTTTAGTGTACTGCCACCTATATGGTAATTCACGGGTACATGTTTTTTTCCCAAAGGGGATAACTATACATTTCTTGGCATTGAGCTTGAGCCCATGGCTCTTGCACCAAGCATCTGTTTCTGTAAGGCCCTTTTGTAGAGTATCCACATCATTTGGGGATTCAATAATGGCTCCCAGTTTGCAGTCTTCTGCTAACTTTGTTAGCCAGAGTCCCTTAGTGTTGGCCTGTACTTCAGAGAAGTAGATGCCAAACAAGAGCAGTCTCAGGACTGAACCCTGAGGTACTCCACTTGTCACTTGTCTGGAGCTGGATATGGAGTCGGCTACTTTTACAGTGTGGGTTCTATTAGTAAGCCAGTTAGCAACCCATTGGGTGATGTAGGGATTAATGCCCAGCTTAGTAAGTTTATCTATGATTCCAGAGTGGGGGATGGTGTCAAAGGCCTTAGCAAGATCTAGATAGGTTGTGTGGACCACCTTACCCTTGTCCATGGCTCTGGAGATTGATTCAAAGAAGTCAATCAGGTGCAGGAGACAAGATCGGCCCTTCACGAACCCAAACTGGGTGGGGTCCAGTGTTTGAAGGTTGCCAATGTCTTTGTTTATAAGTTCCATGATAATATGCTCCATGGCCTTGCAGATAAGGCTAGTCAGACTGATGGGATGGTAGTTTCCAGGATCCAAGGTGGATCCCCCCTTGTGGAGTGGGATAACTGTAGCTCTGCACCACTCAATGGGCCCAAAACCTGAGGTGAGGCTATGATTAAAGATGACACTTAGGTGAGGTGCCAGTTCATATTGTAGTTCATGTAGTACACAGCCCAGGATGTCATCTGGTCCCATGGATGCTGTATTCTTAGCTTTGGAGAGTGCATTTTTTACCTGTGTGTCCGTTATTGCCGGAATTTGGCAATTTTTCGGTATTGAGATGGGTCATTTAGGGGGTGAGAGGGGGGTGAAGTTGGCACTGAATCGATCTGCCAGGATATTGACAATATCCTTGGGATCAGTATATTTAATGCCATTCTGTTGTAGCTCAGAGCATATCTGAGCATTGCCATTTAGATTCTTGACATAACTATAGAATGCCTTGTGGTTATCTTTGGAATCTTTGGCAATTTTATTTTGGTAACTAGCTTTGAAGGATTTTATGAGGGGATCTCAGCTTCTTACTGAGGCTGGTAAGGGAGGTTTTTGCATCCTGGGATTTTCCGCTTTTCTGCAACAGTTTCTTTCTTCTGTTGTATAGTTTGTTTACGGCATTGTAGAATAATATACTGATTATTACAGACACATCAATTTCAGTTACAACTAAACCTCTACTAGAGATGTTTAATCATAGTGTCACCTCAAGATATTATTTATGCATTGCAACGCTTTATTACCATAATTCAAAGGTCTTAACAATGTCTGATGAACAGAGTAACATAAAAACTAATTTGCCAGATCTATAACTGTAAACCCTTTATTCTGCAAATTAATTTAACTGTCATTTCTGGTATACCGTACAGAACATGTACTTCCTGAATGGTAAATGTGTATTGTTACTTCTTGTCTTACTGGCCACTCCCAGTATGTCTTTCTGAGAAAAAGATGAAACTGGTTATTTGACTCCCTGCACGTCAGCTGTGTCAGCTGAACTGGAATTTATTTTATCTTTAACCCATAAATCTGCATGTTCCTGCCATAACCAGTTCTTCAAATTCTGTACATTTGCACAATGTATATAAATTCTTACAAGTGTCACCTGTTTGCACTACTATACATTGTGTAGCATTTTTTCCATAAAATCATGTGACTGAAGTCCAAAACAACATGTAACTCTGATGACATGTCCATACCTAGTATGAGGCTTACTCTTAGAACTTGTTAACTGCTGTAATCTTCGACCCTTTAAATCCTGGCAAAACTGCACTCATGTATTCTAGTAGAGGTCTAGTTGTTACTGAAATTGATGTGTCTGTATTAATCAGTACATTATTCCACAATTTCCTTTCAGTAAACAATGAAATATTGTCATTTCATTCAGTCTTAAAAAATGACAGATGAATATTCTGGTTTGGTCCTGGACTGCCACATCCTTTATAGATAAGCTAAAAATATTTTTTTACAGAACAAGCAACAATGCTGACTTGAGCTATTGAATGCTTTTCTTCTTTCTTTTGCCCTGAAACACTAATATTAACATTGACTTGAGCTAAGCATTTTTCTCTACTTTGCCCAAAGTCTGTATGCTTTATCAAACTTATCAAAATCTGCACTGTTTCCCCACCCCCCAGTGCAATATTTGTACTGGCTTCTGAAAATAAGAAACTAGAATTTATTACATTTATTACATTCTGAACATCTGTATTTGAAACAATGTGAACTTGAGACATTGCAAATGTTTGCTTTCTGTTTGGTTGGGAAATCTGCATGTTATGTTAGCTGTGTTGATGACTGTATCAGCAATACTGCAACTTAGCTCTGTATCTTGAATTATTTACCATATTATTTACACTGATTTCTGAAGACTGTAAACAAGAATTTGTGTTATTTAAGTCTGAAACCATACTGCTAAAAAAGCTGACTCATTCCTTTTTTTCTTAAACACCTTTATTGGAAAAAAAGATTTATTTAGATCTTTATTGAATTATCACTTGTGACACAGGCAAATTTACATTTATACAAAAGTAATCAAGCTGTATTAACAAATTAACATTAACAAACATTATACTTCACATATATTGCTATATATCATATAACCTAAGCAACATTACATAAATTATTCAATTCCTGCCCTCTTTTGTGAAACAAGAAAAATCTTTATTAAACCCTCTCTTACTACATAAACAATCATACATTATATAAATGAAAACAAACCACACCGACACAATCCTAGTTGCAAGCAGTTTACATCACAAACCACACTGACACACTCCCAGTTGCAAAGATTATACATCACTTATAATCTACCCAATCATTTTCAGTCAAGCATTATTACTGTCAGAGATGCTGGGTGGGTGGATTGATGTGACGATGGAGATGATTTTTCTGAGCTATAATACAGAATCTGAATTGTCTAGACATGGTAAGGCCTTACTGTGTCTAATTATGATGACTGTCAAAAAATCAATTACTACAAAATGGAAATCAGAATATAAACCAACTATATTAGAAGTAGTGAGTATAGTAACAGAGATAAAACAACTGGAACTGAGATCTTTAGAAAAGGGTAGGAGCAAACTCCATAGGAAAAAATGGGAATTGTGGAAACAATGCATACAGGGGAGGAATGAGGTTTAAAAGAAAGAAGCTGACTCATTCTGAAAATCCCTTGCAGTCTGCTTCTGAGATTTAACCCTTTGTATCTAGAAAGATTTAACATTCCTTTACTAATAACTTTGAATAAAAAGGTCACACAGGAAAACCAATTGGTTAAAAATGCAAAAAGTTCCCTGTGTTTCCAAAAGTCAAACATTCCTCTTATGCTGTGCTGATGATATCATAAGAAAGCAGAAACATGCATGTCCACAGCTTGAGGGGTTTGGCTTTATTGGCCTGAAATTTTCCATAAAAAGACTTAAAAGTAAAAGTAAAAGAAAAAAGTAATGGACATTCAGAAATGCTATTTAGCTGAAACACCCGATATCCTTCAGGGATAATTTACATATACCTCATGTTGCCTCTGATTCAAGAGGTTCAAGGTATCACACAGTGGAAATTCTAGCTTTGCTAGATTTTTCTTTTTGTGTTTTGAACTAATAACATTGAAATTTAAATGAGCATTTGTGGAACACATTTTTTAGACTGTTTACCCAGTTTTTAACTTTAAACCACACATTTACTGGTGTCTTTGGTGTAGAAGTACTGTTTGACATATTTATACAATTTACATTTCTTGATGTATTTAAATCTTTCTGAGAGTTGTCTGATTTAGCTAGAAAATACATTGTAACTCACATAAGGACTTAAAGTTGCTTTAACAAAATGTTCTGGCATCTCGCAGCTTTTTTAAACTTTTTTTTTTTGTTTATTGGCTGTGTGATGTTACACTAGAAACTTGAAAGCCTGTGGTCTGCTTTTGAGATGGTGAAGTACATTGCTGTTACCCCCCCCCCCCCATCCCTGGTGGTTCACCATTGAAATAATTGATAGTATTGTAGAATACTAGAAAGAGCTGGAAACAATTGGAAGATACTGGAATGAGACTGGAATTAATGTTTTTATTTGTTAAATCTTCTTGTACTTTTCAAAATAAAGTCAGCACATGCTGTAGATGATTTAAGAATGCTTTATTATGTACAGTGAAAGTAGATGTCAGCAATACCTGAATAACAATACCTGAATACTGTTTCCAATAACAGTGCTGATAAACTGAAAAAATCCTTTGCATTCATATACATATTTCTTTGATAAACTGAAATAATCTTCTGCATTCATATTTTTACCTCTTGAGTAGTATAATTAATATTCTGAAATGCTGGATATTTGACCTGACTTCTGCACTCATAGCCAATTGTTTGTACTACCTTCTGAAGACTGCACTGCCTTGACTTTCTGCATATCAGTGCAAATGAACTAACTTAACTAACTGTGTCTGAAGTATTTCCTAATAATACCAAAACTCTGTAAATCTCTACATGCCTCCTTAGCTTTGGTTCCCAAACCTTGTACCATACAAACAAAATGTGTTTGCACTCAAATGTACAGCACACTCTGTTCTTATCAGTATTCTTGACAGAAGGTTATTTATTAACTGAAAGTCAAACTGTGAGGCTTGCTTTAACATGGCTGCATTTCTAGAGTTATGCAAAGAGGATACTGTATTTTTGTACATTGCAATGATGGCTGCATTTCTAGAGTTATGCAAAGAAAATACTGTATTTTTGTACATTGCAATGACACCTGACCTAATAGTTTTGAAAGATGTTCATTCATATGGGGTGGGTGTGCATCATTTATATATTATTTCTTAACTAAAAATAGATTTAGCACTGATGGCCTATTCAGCTGTGTCCCAGGCTAGAAGGAAAGTGCAACAAAGGCATTCAGTATATGATGAGAAATTTAAAAAAATTATAAATATTAACCTATATTCTTCTTGATATACAAGAATTCTTCTACCTAACATGCAGACAGTGAAAACCTTTTGTATCATTTGCATACATGGTATTCTAGACAAGTTTTCTGACTGTGGAAACAAGACTGGCAGTGTTTTGTGCAGCAACAGAATTAACCTTCAGCTGATTAAAAGTTTGTATCTAATGGATACTTTCATGTCAGAAAGCTGAGATCCATATTTGACTTGCTTTTTTCTACATTTTATTTTATTTTATTTATTTTATTTTACATTTGTTGACCGGGCTAGTCTAATTGGATATATGTCCATTTTCAGTAGAGGCCCGGGAAGAAAAGCTCCAATTTTAAAGCAAAAGTCCTTAGATACCTGGATCAGAAAAATAAGTCCATTAATGTAAAATGCTGAAAAGTACTGTATTTATAAATTAAGCCTGCACAATGAACTACAGATATGGTAAGAAGTGATCCATCTTTGGTAATCATCAGGATTATATATCACTGGCATTAGGAATAATTTTTAGCTAAGACTTTTTTGAGCTGTTTGTGTTCTCCCAGCCCTATCACACATTTCTCTGCCCCAATCTCTCATTCCCCATTGTTGCATGAATGACTTTGTATTTCATGAGCATCTCAGATTATAGTTTTTTTCAGGTCATAGTTTAGAAATGTAAGCATATTATTTTGAAGCTGTTGTTTTTTTTTTTTTACCTTCATTTGGCTGTGTGTGTGTGTGTGTGTGTGTGTGTGTGTGTGTGTGTGTGTGTGTGTGTGTGTGTGTGCGCACATGTGCACATGCATGATATCACCAAAGTGATCCAAAAGTGTGAGAACTTCTGTATATGATGCAAGAAAATGGAATGTTGTCCACTAATTTGATCCTTGGTAGCGTTGTCGCCTCACAGTACGACGTTGTCCTGTTCGATTCTCAGCTAGAGCGTCTTCTGTGTGGAGACATGCATGAATGGGCGTACCTTCATTGAAGGTTGCGTGTCAGAGCTGGCAACTCGACACGTAAAAATCTACTGCCAATCATTAGCAGACCGGAGTTCCGCTGTGGCGACCCCTAACCGGGAAAAAGCCAAAAGACATAACAACAGCAACAACAACCCTAGAGGAGAGAGGAGAAGGATTATAGCTCTCCCTGCAGTTTGCTTGTGTGGTTCTTCATTTGGTAAATATTTAAAAAAACAACACTGTGGTGACAGTGATAACCAGACATGGTAACTCCACTACTAGCATTTTCTTTCTGACTTCCTGGAGATTGTAATGTTCAGCAATCAGCATATACCTCTAAACTGGATCTCACTGTCTCTGTAACAGTCCTGAAAGAGGCTGCAACATTGCAGACTCTAACTGTCCATCCTGATAGGGAATATAAGGTGAAGAACAGATTCTGAAAATACATGATTCCATCCTGCACTCTTTCTTAGAAGGCACAACACTATTTCATGTATGTTTATGTTCAGAGAGAAGTATCTGATTAAATAGTCTATGCCTTGGAAAAGCTATCAGAAGAACCTCTGAAAGAAAAGCTGCTAGCTGGGGCCACAGTGTCTACCAACATGATGACCTATATGGTCCATGGAATTTACAGTATGGCTGAGATCTAGTTCATGCTACAAGAATAGATGTAACCATACTGTGGCACACCTGGCTTATACTCACACACTTTGCTGAAGATATTGTGGTGATTTTCTTGGATTCTGATTTTACTGGATTCTCCTGTTTCATAATGTTATAAAATGGCACCTCAAAGACATGGTAGAGGAGGAAAATATTTTCCCGAATCGAGACTACAGTGCAGTATAAGGGGGTGCTGCACATCTGAGGGTGCCAGTTTTTGGATGAGATGTTAAACCAAGGTCCTGGTTGTCTCATCTGGTGGTTGCTCATGTCACAAAATGAGATACTACCAGCACAACTATCTGGAATTTTTTAAATAATTACACACCTGTGACACCCTCCCACTGACCCAGTAATCAAGGAGCCTCAATCCTCCCCACTGGCAACAGTGGGGGATGTACATTGGGAGGATGACAGGTACACACACAGTATTTCCAGATGCAGCTCTCTGCATCAAGTGTAATTTCCCTTATGAGCACACAGAGACCACAGTCAGTCTGGGGCTGGTTTCTCCCTCTTTCTCCAGATACCCCAAAAGACTCCCCACTGGCACAGCTTTAGGGTTGAGATCTCAGCTGAGTGGCCAAGCCAGGATCTCCAACACCCTCTCTATCCAACCAGTACTTCATGTCCCTGCCCAAGTAGCTCACACACACACACTGTGAGGTTTGATTTATATACACATACACACACCTGGGAAAGGCTGACACAGGCTCACTAGCTATGCACCCTTCTGCCCAGATTATAAGGTAGTTATTATTGCCACTGGCCATGTCCTGGACGCTGGGCCAATGCTGGGGTGTCACAGTTCAAATGGATGTGAATGATGCTACAGCACTTACCAAAACAAGAGTATTTTTTTTTATTTGTGAACATTCACACATTTCATATTATTTACATATTTACATATTTACATTATTTTCATGAAGAACATCACTCAGTACATCAACTTCTTTTTAAGTATTTCCCCTCACCCTTTTACCCATAACCAAAACCATATTTTCTCCAATATTTTTGTCAATGTCCGTTTTCCATTGTATTTGATCTCATTAAGTTTCTCATTCCATATTGTCCATGATACATAAAATATAACTCTGGCCATTTTCTTTGCCTTTTCTTGAGATCTTGTTCCATAATAACCATATTCTATCATGTCCAGATTTAACATTTCATATTTCAAGTAATCTTTAATAAAATCATGTTTACATACTTCTTTCTACAACTTATGAATTATTTCTTACTTTTAAAAAATATGTTCTGTAGTTTCAAACTCTTTACATTTACTACATATTTATCCTGTTTACTTTTGTACGCCATATTTGCTTTTGCTGGTAATTTACCTATGGACAACCTCAACAAAAAATCATTACATTCTTTAATTCTTTTATAATTTGTATATCTCATTGTTATTGATTTTTTTTCTTACTTATTTCTAACTCTTTCAATGGATCAAGAAAGTAAAACTATTTTATAAAATGAACATACCATTCCTTTCTGTTCTTTTCTATTACATTCGTTTTTTAGTTAAAATAATACAATTTTACTATGAAATAATAATTTTACTTCAGTTCTTCATTCCCATCCTTTCCCAAAGTTCCTTGTATTTACCATATCTCATTGCCTCCACCAAGTTTTTATTATCTTTCATAACTCTTTTTAATACTTTATACATATTTAAAGAAGCTGCATATACAGTTGGGTTTATCCATCCCAGCCCCACCTTTTTTCATGTATAAAATTCCTCTCTTTACAGGGGTCAGTCTCGACCTTCAGATGAATGAAAATATTATCGTCATAATTTTGTTTACATACTTCACTGGTGTCATATAAATGTTTGCAGCATAAGCTATTTTACCCAATATTATACTTAATTTTTCATTTATTTCTTCCATCCATAGTTACTTTTAGAAATTATTAAAATGTCATCAGCATAAGTATGCATTATCTTTATTTGTACTGTCTTCATCATTTTATATCCTCTATTACTTGCTATTACTTGTCATTTTATTTCCCTAACTACTACATTCATGACTAAAGAAAATATTACACTGCTGGCTGTACATCTTTGTTTTATTCTACACTCTATTTTCACGTCTTCCCCAATCCAACCTTTTATGTTTAATTTCACATAATTTTTCATATATTGATTTAATAATATTTAATATTTTGTCACTTATGTTATATGCCTGCAAAATTTTCCATAATGTTTCATATTGAATAATATCATATGCCTTGACTTGCATCATCTGTCATAACCTTTACTTCTACTTTTTATTAATAATATCATCAATTACTTCTCTTATTAACCACAACAAATCCTGACTTCCCTTTCCTTTTCTTGCAAGCAAATTTTGATCATATAACCTTCCAGTTATACATTGTACTATTTTAGCTATTATTCTCATAAAAAATTTATAGTCTGTATTATTTAACATTATCATGAGCGGACAGGTGATCTGCTGTGGTGACCCCTAACCGAGAAAAGCTGAAAGAAGAAGAAGAAAAATTATTTAACGTTATAGGCCTCCAATTTTTTATTTATTTTATTTATTTATTTTCCATTTGTTTACCAGGTTAGTTTGACTGGATGCAAGGTGACCATTTTCAGTGGAGGCCTGGGGAGAAAAACTCCAAATACATAGTAAAAAATTGTAAAAAAAAATTAAAAATAGTAATAAAAATTATATAAACATAGCTATTTTGAACAAAGAACATAGAACATATAAAAGGAGTAAAAATCAAAGTTTTACAATTGATGCAGCATACAGTGGTTAGAATATAGAGAAACTTCTTCTTCTGGCTTTTTCCCGGTTAGGGGTCGCAACAGCGGATCACCTGTCTGCTCATGATTGGCAGTAGAGTTTTGCAGTGTTGAGTTGCCAGCCCAGCACCCAACCTTCCACGGAAGGCACACACATGCACACACTCACGCCTAGGGCCAATTTAGAATGTCCAATCCACCTACAGCATATCTTTGGGATGTGGGAGGAAACCTAAGCACCCGGAGGAAACCCACACAACCACAGGGAGAGCATGCAGACTCTGCACAGAAGGCACCACAGCTGAAGATCGAACCAGAGACCCTCTTGCTGTGAGGCAACAATGCTAACCGCTGCACCACCATGGCCGCCCAGTTAGAATATAGAAAAACAATTAAACAAAATATTATACAACAAATATAGAATTGCTTGAACATAAATTCAAGAAGAAGTTTCCATAGACAAACAGGGTCATAAACTAGAAATTATAACTATAAAGGTGGCCTAAACACCTTGTTCACAGTACTATGCACTAAGTGAAACTACACAGTGATCTAGGGATTTTGAAAGTCAAGAACATGTGAAATTAGTCTGGTTCTGTACAGGAACATATCCAAGTTTTGAATAGGAGATCTTTTAGTAGGGATTTTAGAATTTGTTTACTATTTAGACATCTAATTTCAGGGGGTAGACAGTTCCAGGACTTAGCAACTGCATAGTAATAAAGACATTGGCCTGAGCTGTGTAAGCAATTGGTAACATTCAGAAGGGAGGTACTGGAAGATCTTAGTTGATGAGCAGTATTATGGAAGGTGAGCAGACCAGAGAGGGAGGCATTTTATTTGGTTGGTATAGCAGTTGATGGGTCAGGAGAAGTTGATTGTATTTTAGTAGGTTAGGGAGTTCTAACCATCCTAGTTGTCTTAGGGAGAGGCAGTGATGAGAACAAAACTTAGCATTGGTTGCAAATTTTGAGATTTTATTTTAGCAGGTAGATAGTTTCAGAAGGTCAGATGTGTTTAGGTTAGTTAGAACTGGGGAAGGGTATAGTAAGGTGGAGAATAGATGGATATGAAAGATAGTGATTCGAGATTCCTGTGTGAGGAAGCTCTTGCAGCGGTAGAGTGAACCTAGTTTTTTATGAACTTTGGCAATTGTTAGCGCTATATATTTGTTGAATTTTAGGTTTTGGTCAATAGTTACACCTAGTAGCTTGGCTTGGGTTACTGATGTGATAAGGGTATTGTTGGAGGATGTTATTGAGAATGGCGAGGTAGGGGTGAAAGTTTTGGATGGGTGCAAGATCATGATTTGGGTCTTAGATGGGTTTAGTATGAGATGGGAGAAATTTAGCCATTTTTCTATAGTAGTGAAGTCTTCCTGGGTTCTATCTTGGAGTA